>NW_019384891.1:601177-639546 GCF_000671375.1 Centruroides sculpturatus
AGAATGGAACTTCAGGGTGGACATAGGCTGTATATTATTCCGTTAAACATTCATATAAATTAAAAGATATAATCTAGGTTAAGGCTTTTATGTCCAACAGATGGCGCTACGAGTACGACGCCCTAAGTTTGCTTTTCTGTGAGGCATTATGCTTTTCTGTGAAAATGAACTAAAGCGGATCATCTTCTATCTATTTACATAAATAAAAATGTAATGTTCGTTTGTTCCTACCGATTCCTTTGAAATTTTGACACAACACTGCATTCGAATACGCACGTGTTTTTATATAATATACGTGTCGAAATTCAACCCTGCTGAGGGGAGATGGTTAGGATTAAGGCTTACGGTAAAGAACTCTACTTCTATTTATACTATTTTAGATGCGGGTTTTTGCGTTTTTGATTGCGTTTTAATAGGGTACATCAAGAGAATGTACACTAAGAAGAAATTTTTCGAAAAATTCCTCCCCACGGGGGAAGTGTTATAAATTTATAATCGATACATTTTGAGCCAAAACAACGCGTGGCGGGGTCTGCTAGTAGAGATTATAATTGTGTACTGACCTTGAAAGTAATGGCTGCGAATTTATAACGTGCAGAACAATACATGAATCTTTCAATTTTGGTAACAAATGTAACATCTAAATTTGCTAAATATCAAGTAATATGCGCATGCAGTGACACGCATTGCATGGTGGGGATACAATCCAGGCCTCATTATTCCTAATACCAGTAGTCCAGTAAAAACACGAAAAGACCCAATCTTATCGAGCATATTAATTATAAAATACAAAATTTTTTTTTCTATTCTAAAATTAATGCTCGGTTTAATCGAGCATTAATTTACCTAAAAATTTAGTTAGTCTAGTAAAATTACGGTTTAACCGTAATTTTACTAGACTACATGTTCACTCAGCACTAATGGCACAAATAAATAGGCAAATCATGTGGATAAACAAGCTGTTTAAACTGTTAAAAGGGAAATGGGTGTTTACAGTGGGATATTTTCAAGCAAGTTTTTGTCGCTTCTTGTTTCTTGTGTTAATAATTTACAGCAAATTGATTAACATACGCCATTTTATAATGAAAGTTAGATGTATCCCTTCGATTTGTGCTCGTACCCCAAGGGTATGTGTACTCCGGTTGAGAACCACTGATCTAAATAACCTACTGCCGTCTAAATAAAATGATTTATCAAACAAGGAAACCGCTAATAAATTTTCAATTGCACAAATCATGAGTAGCATTTTTAGAGATTTTCCCACTTTTCATGAGTTCAAATCTCTAGAAAAATGAGAAATCGCTAGACCTAGTAACACCGGAAAGATTGCTTTATTAGTTGTAAATAGTTAATTGTTTATTGCGTTCCCGTGTTTTTTAGTATCTCTTTTTCCTCTATGGATAATGAAAAGTGATTTGACCATCCATAAAGGAAGGACTGTATTGTACACTTCGTTTCAAAAATTTATTATATAAATTCTCAATATTTTAGATTANACACCTACCTTTAATACCAAATTACTCAGTATTTAATTATTGATAGTAGTGGTAAAGTAGTCCAGTTTAAATCTGACAATTGTTTGGTTTCAATATGAAAATATCAGGCTTTGAGATGTGTATAGTTTAATAGCAAAATTAAATTTATTACTTAATTTATATCTGTTTGAATGATAAGGTTTGGAAGATTTAAACGTGCATGACAGCAATGAAAATAAATGACAACACAATACTGGATATACAAGCAAACAAAAAACTACTCACAATATCAACCAAACTCCAGCAATTAAACTGTTGCACGAACGTTGTCTACTTGAAGGCAGATGAAAACATTCATGCAATGATTTAATTCCTAGAGTTTGGTTGACATTGTGAGTAGTTTTTTATTTGATAACAATGAATTATTGGCTGATTACAAATTAACTGATGACAAGTTAATTAACATGATACATGAAATCCATACTGCCAATGAATCTGGCATTGACTAAAACCAATTTCATACAACACTCTTGAACTTGGCCAAAAAATTAGGATGTATTAGGAAATTAGATAGGAGGAATGAGATAAATACATTTCATTCTTTTTCCTATGTTTTGGTCCATTCAACCTAACTGGGACAACAGGCCAAACCATTAACTACATAGTTTCTCAGTAAGCATGACAGGAAACTGTCTAGTATGTAACTACATGTTATTTAGATATGCAAAAAAATTTGAAAGTTTTAGTGATAATATAAAATTTAATAACAGAATGTTGTATAGACAGGCAATTTCTAATTGAACAGATGATTTGATGATCAATTGTCAAACAATGATTACTTTTTAATTACAGTAAAATCTCAATTTAATAAATTTAATGGACAAAATTTCTGGTCCATATGTAATCCTGTTAATTTTAAAATGCTTTTTATATGTAACTAAATTAATAGGTTACTTTTTTTACAAATCCAAGAGTCATTATTCATAAAATGTATTTTCCAAAAATGTTTGTTTATTTACTTCAATTTAGATTGTACAGGTATCCTTTATTAACTCGGTTAATTGATCTCTCAATGCTAACATGTATATCAAAATCATGTTGATCAAAATACAATATCTATGTTAAGTAAACACAGCCAGTAAAACCACATTAAAACCTCTGCTATGTATATAAAGGATTGCTGCAATTTAGTGCATTAATCAAATTCTGCTTTAAGCAAGGGATACCTGTATATTTGTTTATTACAGTCGCAGAAATATGACAAGTACATAAACAATAATACACATGAAAAACTTTTCCATGAAATTAAACTTCTCATACATAACTAATTTTAATTACACAAATGTATCTACATAAATTAGTTAGTTTATCTGTTTTTACTTGTCAATTTTTTAACACACACATTTGGGAAATCTACTTTATTATATAACAGACTTTTGGTTTTAACAAATACCCTTTTGCCCAAATTACTCAAATTAAATCGAGGATTTACCATACATAATACACACCTAAATAAAAATTTTATTCATAAGTGTTATAAATTCATTTGATTAGCTACAAGTTTTATTTTACTTTAGAAATATACCCTCACTATATTGCTAATTAGGATACATCATGTTTTTTTCCTTCCAAATATGAAAAGGCTTTAGGCAATATACTTTAAAGTTTTGCATATTAAAAAATGTTCATTAATTAACCCCCTTTACAAGTTTTTACCATCCTAACTCATACATTTTTTTCTAATGTCCTTTTTTATTTTTATTCTGTCATTAAATAATATCATCACATTGATTCAATTATGTAATTACTACAGATAAAATGTAAAAAAATATTTTCAATCCAGTAAGAAATTTGTTAAGTGAAAAATTAAAAGAATCCATATGATTAGAGACATTATCAAAGTAAGTCAATTAGTCTTTAGCTAGAGATATTTGTAAATGATTTTACTTTTTTCATGGAGTGATGTGTTTTTATTACATTTTTATTCTTACAGTATAACACATAATCTATAGTATATATTTGATAAATGTAAGTTCAAAATAAGTCATTTTCTTTGTAAATCTACCTTTATAATACTAATCTATTACATTTTGCAGTAATTAGCGAATACTTTTAAAAGGAATTAGATGAACGTTTATTTTGCAAATCTACAGTAAAAAGCAGATACTAGATGAAATAAGAGTATTTTTTCCCGCACGTCCTTGGCCATACCGGAAGGACATGAACATGAATTCGTGTCTTTTGTAAAACTTGTTTCATAATTATGCTTACTAAGAATATTACTAAACTGATAATTACCCTTATAAATGGAGAAACTCTAACAGGAGCCGCTAACTCTGCCATTATACAAACTCAGTCCACGGAGAAATCCACACGATTCTTACCGATCTCGATTACCATCTATAGCGCCCTCTATTCAATTACAATGTTTGTCTGAAAAATTCATTAATTTTTGACGATGTTTTATTTTTTATAATAATTTTAATTTTGTTAAAATTAACCATAAAAAATTAAATATAAGTATACTTTTTAATTATTTAAAAAATTGCCTACAGGGAATCTTACCTACTATTCATCTTAATTAATATTTGATAAAAACACTCAAAACAGCCAGCGAAACAACTATTCAAAACAAGTCCAAACATGACACTAACGTTATGATTCCAACGAGATATAAAACTGATGCGTTTCTTTTGTTGTTAGTAACGTCACCACGCTAAAGTTCAGTCTTTTTTTAAATAAAAATCAAGAATGTTGCAGAGTTATTTATGGCTTTTCTTAACCACTACAACGCATAGTGGTTAAATATCATGAAAGCCACGACGCGAATTTCGCTTCGCGGCCGTTTTGAATTAGCCACAACGCATTTGTGGTCATTTTTTTCGCTCAATGAGCGATTTCGGTCTTTGAACTTAACGTATATATTGTACTGTACATTTATAAATTTATTTAGCTATATCCAATATATCGAGAAGTTTACGTGTGAGATCATCTCCTCGACACAAGGACCGTACATGTAGCAATTTTTGAATCTTATGAATGATATACTTTTTTAAAAATGTTACTATATAGATCTTTTATATTAGTAATGTTTAATCCGAAATGACTGTGGTCGTCCGTTTTATCCGAGTTTTCTGGTTATCCATGATATCATCGAGTCACATTTCCTAATTGTTCAAGTGTGCTGTAATATCGAACAATAAATTTATAACATTTTGGAAAGATGTTCTATAAATACTGTACAAATGTTCCCATACCATCAAATTACGAAAAATTATAATACACTGGTGTCCAAAATTAAGGTTATATACATAATTAGCACAATAAATCAAAACAGATACCAGTAAATAATATTCTGAAAAAATAATATCATGTTGTATTTTTTACGTTAATATTTTGTTGTTTTACTGTAATTGAAAAACAAATATTTTATATTCCTTTCCTAGTTGTTACATTTAACAGAGGGAAAGTATGGAGATCGGTCAAAAAATGCCTCAAGATTTTTATATTTTTAGAATCGGGATTAAGTTTTTTCCCTGTCTGTATAGATATTAGTATGTGTGCGTGGAGGGGCACGATTTTTTTCACCCACTTTGAAGCTTATTAATTAACTCCTGTGTCTTTTGTCGAAAATTTCTGAAATTTTGAAAATTTGTGTATTAGGGGCATTGATGCTTTTTTTTAATATGTGGTTTTAGGCCCTTTGCCGCTCAGAGAGCACAAAAAGTCCACAAAGAAAATTTGACGCTATTAAATTTTGGTGGTTAAAGTTCAAGGGGGTCATGTGTCATATCTCGAGTAGGATCAGTCTTATTGGAGATTTTACTCGTTATTAGCATTTACCATTTAAAAAAAATAAAACTCATCTCTATCTTCAAAATTAGACTTTACGCCATTTTATAATACAGTAGTTAATAATATAAAAACTTTTCAAAATAAAATCTCATAACAGATGGCGCCATACACACTTTTAACTTTTTTGCCAGGGAAAGTTCTTTGCTGTATGTTTTGCTTCATTGTTCTATTAATAATTCCAAATGACTGATTTTATAGTAGGATGAAAAATTTTTTTTAAATGAACTGTACTGTACATAGCTGTATATATAATTCTTTCAACATAAGATGGCATCAAATCATGGTAAACCATTTTTCAACTAGGACTATGTTCAGTAACGCTGAAATCGCAGTGCTCCTACGGAAAATTTAAAAAAAAAAAGTCGCTAGCCTGTATCCGACCTTCTTGCAGTATTCGTAGAACCATGCGAATAACCACAAAATGCCAATATTCTGCATCTAGCCATAAAATGTAAATATATTCTGAATTTTTAAATAAATAAAAAAAAACTTATTAACGCAGTAAATTTTTCTATTCTAATTCAGAGACATATTTCTCCAAATCACTGCGTGTAGAAAGATTTGGAAAAAAATTCAAATCTTTCTCAATTCAGTGATTTGAAGAACAAAAAATCGCTCTAAAATGTTTTTTCCAGGTGTTCTCCTTAGTCTGCTAAAGCTAATGATAAAAGGCTACTACGGTAATGGAATTGTAACAGAATTGTAACTGTAGTCAGAGGACATCACATAATTTTGTGATAAGCTACTGAACTACCTAAGTCAGTGGTTCTCAACCTTTTTCGTTAATGTACACCCATTAGCCCAGTAGTTGTTTCTCAAGTACCCCTTATATTTTTGTATGTAAATTTTATAATTACTGAGTTAGATGTATACACAGTGGTGATATTCGAAATATATAACAAAGGGTTCGCTAACAGAAAATTTTTCCTTAACAATTTTTTTTCGCTCAAATGGTGCATTAGCAACATTAGCGCAAAAANTAAAATGAAACAATTAAGCAAGGAAAAAAATTTTTATGGAGCACTCACAACTCATCAGCATCTTTTGCTATAAATTTGTAGAATTGACAGAGGCCACTGGACTCTAATGTTCTGTTTTTTATTATTTCATTGAATGATTAAATTAAAATACATATATAATTGTTTATTAATAAAGTTACGAAAGAGAAATCGAATCAAAAAAATTTCTTTTAATTTTCGAGTATAAATTTGGCCACGCTTCAAAATTTCTTTTATTGTGAAGGATCGTGCGAAGGGTACTAGAAGGAGTAACGTAAGCTGGAAGATGGAGGAGTCGATCGCATGTTTAGTATTTGTTTTATGGCTTCGTTTTGTCGTACCGACGTTCTTAATACTTATAATAATATTATTAGCATTAGCAGCAATGGGTGCATCGTTGGGACTTCGAGAAAGATATGTTAAATTGTTGTTAAAGGTATTTGAGGTGAGTGAATGTTACTTTGCTAATTTTTATTTTTTAAAAATAACTTATTAATTAAATACTACGTATTTACGTATTTATCCGTATATTACATTAACGTAAATACGTAGTATTTACGTGAATGTAATATACAGATAAATATTTTAGTGACACATTCTATTTTTCATGACTTCAATGAAACTCTCTCCAAATAAAAATAACTTATAAATTTAAATGTTGGCTAAATGAAATTTAATTATTATTATTTTTTAATTCATAAAGGAAAAAAAAAAAAACAGAAAATGTTTAAAAATTCCAAAATTTTTAAAATAAAATTTAAAAGAAATTTCAAATAAAGTTTAAGGGGAAAAAAGAACATAACGCTAATTTTTTCAACTGTAAATTACAAATGACTAAGACAAAACCTTTCTCACTTTGTTTCTAGCCGTTTAAACACCGAGCGCAAACGTTTTCGGCCTTCTTAATAGGCCTTCTTCAGGTATACTGACATCTTCTATACCTGAAGAAGGCCTATTAAGAAGGCCAAAACGTTTGCACTCGGTGTTTAAATGGCTAGAAACAAAGTGAGAAAGGTTTTGTCTTAGTCATTTTAAATAGTTCTAGCTCCAAATGCATAAAGTATAAATTACAATTCTTTTTATGAGAATAAAGGTTTAAAAAGCTTTAAATTTATTTAAAACTCTTGAATCAAATGGGATTGAGAGTGATGAGTCGTTGAGGTTGTAGTCTCGACATACAGGGTGTCTGTAAAGTCTGGACGCATAGGCAAAAATACATATTTTCGAGAAATGAAATTTACTAACAATGTTTTATTCGATTGGAATATTAAATAATGTCTTCAAGATGATTTCCGTCATTTTCAGAAAAGTCGAGGTTAAGGTCGGGTGGATGAGAGACCACTGTGGCAGTACGCCATATATTTTATATATTTTTAAATTTAATATTGTATAGTTTCCTGTCTTTCTTTTTTGTTCCATTGTCTATCCTTTCTAGAATGTTCCTTCTTAACTCTTTCCTCTTGGATGCTGGTTACTCATAAATAGAACAAAAGAAAAGAAGCTCTGAGGGCTAAGCTGTGAGAACGATGGATGCTTTTTGGCTGGACATCAGAGTAAGGATGGGAATGGGTCATGTATTGGCAGCGACTGGAGGAGAGAAGCTCTTGCAAGTCTGAGTTCGGGTCTGACGAAGAGAGAAAATCAAGACTAACAGAGAATACCAAAGAGATTCTTGCAGAAAAGACAAGATAAAGATTGATTTTTTTTAAGAAACTGGGATCAAGAGTGCCATTACACCTAGGACTACGTAAAATGGGTACCCACTTTCCTATAAACTTCTCTCTTAATCCTTTCTGTCTATCTTTTCCTTTCTTATTTAGTGTTTAATTGGTATTAAGGTCTTAGAATTGATCCTTTTTATTTCATGATCCTGAAGACATTGATTTGATAATAATTGTCACGAACCTAACATTGGTTGTAGTTCTTCCCTATTGTTTAATCAAAATTTGTTGTTAGCAAAAACCTGTACAAATTCCATAAGTCTGTGGACTGAAAAGAGTTGGAATCCAAAGAACCTTGTTCATCAAGAAGATAGATATTTCTTTGTATATGTATCTTTGTGTACTCCCTTTTGCGATAAACATCACACCACTCCGTGTGACCATGTCTTTGCGTGTGGTCACATGGTCAGTGGCATAAACAATATGACCCTTCTTTATGTCCACTAAGAAGTACTGGTTCAATTTTTTCTTCTTTTGATAAAGCCATACTTAATCTGTGGAGGGAAAAATTATAGTTAACAATATTTCCTGTATGTCCAGACTTTAGAGAAATCCTGTACAGAGGTTTTCTGAGGCTTTTTATGTGTTGCTGTTAGAGATGGGGCAATAGTTGACACCCTGCCCAGTCTACCACTGCATGTAATTAAGCTGCCTTGTGGCAAGTGGACCTCCCTGAAACATTAGACTGGTGTTTTTCAACCTTTTTTGTTTCACAACATACTTGAACCTATAATTAAATTTCCATGGCACACTTAATGATTAAAAAAAGAGAGTAAAGAGAGAGGATGTATTTTTCATAATTTATTTATTAGTGAGGTTGCAGCTGAAGTTTTCAATACAAAAATGTGAACATTGGACATTCAGTGCCACCTTTCTGTAAGCCTAGAAGTTTGACAATGGCGTTTGGAACATCATTGGAATCATGCTCAACGTTCTAAATGCCATTGTCAAACTTCTAAGCTTACAGGAAAGCTGTGCTGAATGTCCGACATACACGTTTTCACAATGAAAATGTTGGCCACAACCTCACTATTAACACAAAGCAATTTACTAAACTTTCTAATAAATGGATAGTAATTAAAATTCTTAGTCTTATTTTTCAGTTTATTATAATTGAACATTTAATGAGATATCTGATCTAAGAAAAGCAATTAACATTGTCTTAATTTTTTGCATTTAAAAGTGGCATTGATAAATTGCCTTTAGAAACCTGCCTAATGTCCTGTTATTTCTAAGTTAAAATAATTTGAACTAAATATCAACAATTATAAATACATACTTGATTCAAATAAAATTTAATTTTAAATGAAATAACGCAGTGTTATGTACATATAATTTTACTTATGAATACATATTTTTTACCACAATATGTATGTTTGTTTATTTATTATAACAATGAAAAACTTGTATAATCAATTTAATGAGGTATTAATTTTGACATATACACTTAGTTTTTGGGGCTTCTTTCGAAAATAATTTATTTAATAACCTTCAAAAATGTTTGCAGCACACCTATAATCCTCTTCCTGGCACACCAGTTGAAAATTGCTACATTAGACAATATGTTAAATGTGTTAAGGATCTTTTAGTTGCTTAAAAACATACTAAAAGTTCAATATTAATACTATATGCACTTAAAATTTATGTTGTATTACTATTTTAATAAAATAATTTTTTTGAGGATACTTTTAATTTAAGAATTTATTAAATAACTTTGGTAAAACAATTCGGATTAGGTCATGCTGGTGCATATGTACACTGTAATTATTAAAAATACAGTGATGTTCAAAATTAAGAGAATTTGCATATTTTGTTGATTTTAAGAAAGTAATGAATCAAAAGTACAAATTATGCCACCTAATAAGAATGCAAATTTTTAGTGTTGAATATGCAAGCTTACATGTGTTTGTGGACAGAACAGTGGAGGGCATGAAAAGCACACATGGCTTTGTCTGCGATTAGTTCGCTTGTCCTCCTCAGCGACATTTAGCATAACGTTGCCAAAATAAAGAATTTGGTGATTAGTTTGCCAGATGATTCCTGTTTAGTGTGGATGAAAACATTTGCAATTGTTACAAGGGTGGATCAAATATAAACAGAATTTATTTTGAAAAATAAAAAAAACATTATGATTTTATTTTTCTACATAGCTTCCTGCTATAGAAATACATTTTTCCCAGAGAGAAGGAAGGTTTCTTATTCCATTATTGTAGAATGAAGTTGGTTGCATCAGGAGCCAATTGCGCACGAATTCCTCCACTCCTGCATCATCATCAAATCGCTGCCCTCCTATAGCTTCTTTAAGTGGCCCAAACAAATGAAAATCGCAGGATGATAGGTCTGGGCTGTGGGGAGGATGATCAAGTGCAGTCCAGTGCATTTTGTTAAGTTTTGAGACTGTTAGAGCTGCAGTATGGGGCCTGGCGTTGTCATGGAGGAGAATGACATCTCAAATCAGTTGGTTTCGTCTCTTGCACTGATATGTAGCCTTAGCTTTATCCAACAGCGCGCAATAGTAAGCAGCATTGATTGTGCTTCAAATAACGTCTTGAATCGCATGAATGTTTTCGCTTGTGATGCTGGTCTGAGGACGGCGATCGTGTTTCTGATTTTCCACTCGTGTCCGTCCTTCCTTGAACTTTTTATCCCCAAACTGTGCAGTCAATCTGTGAAAAACTTCTGTCGTGGTGACTCCTTCATGAGCAAGAAATTGTATGATTATGTGTTGCACTACAGAGGGGTGTACCTGTTGCTTTGACATCGTGAACACTACTGACGAATTGGTTGAAAGTCTAAAGCGGTCGGCGTTCCCCACTCCTAATGACCCTGCCCAATCAGACTAGATGTGCAGGCCCTGTACTGCCAACCTTAGTTGCTAAGGAACAAAAATCCTGTTTATATTTGATTCACCCTCGTATAAAAATTTGGCTGGTTTATAGGTTTAGTGTTTTTAATTCTAATTTAATCAGTTATAAGTGGCAGTTTTCCTGTTTGATATACATAAACTAAAACATTTTTGCATTGAGCTAAATAGGAAATTGGCATGGGATTCAAGATAAATTCATTATATTGAAAATTTCATTAAACTGGTTTTTATCTGACATTTTGCTGTAATAAGGATGAGATAAAAACAGGACTATTATTTTTAATCTACTTTAATTTTTTTTTATTTGAGTAGTTTTAAATGTAGTTATCTAATAGTTTCAACTACTTTCATAAAAACAAAATAAGTACATAAGGTAAAGGCACTAATAGTTGACATTTCAAAGATATTTTTCTTTGAATAATCAGGAATTTATATAAACTTCTACAAAGGTGTTTTATTCAAATGATACTAAGACAGTTTTGAAGTTATGGCAATGAATTGCTATGATGACAGACTATTTTTAAACGAAATAAATTGATATTAAAATTCTTACTACTTACTCACAAAAAATAAATGAACTTCCAATGCCAAAAAATAACTAAGTGGAGATAGGATTAAATACCAATTTTCTGCATTAATTGATGTTGATGGTTAAATATCAATTATTTATGTCCCAATAATATAACTTGTTGTGATGATTATTTTAGAATGTCAGCCAATAGTGCAAGGACATTGATTCAAGAACAAAAAAAATAATTAAAAAAAATATATTTTTTTAAAAAATAATTTTAAGTAAAAAAGTTTGTGTAGTGATTAACTTGAAATTATTTCTATTTCAGAAATGCTATTTCTGCTAACATAAATATTTAATGTTTTCTTAATGTGTCAATTATCAGTGTCTTTACCTTAATTAGTTAGAATGAAAGGCTATGTAAGTAACAAATAGTTAACTAATTTTTATATTGTTAGTGCCTGTCATTAATTGCTCTACATATACAATAGAAATTATTACAATAGCCAAATAAAACTGTAACCAGATTAAATTCAGTTATAGATAAACAATCTTGGTACTGTACTCTGAAGTGCAAATTAATCACATGAAAAGGTTTGTTTAAAAAGGACAATTAACAATTAAAATCTAATAAAAAAAAAAAGGCATATAAACTTAAGGTTACTCTAAAGTTAGTTATTAATAACTAAATTGTTTTTGAAGGTAAAGATCGTAGATCGTTTGGCTTAGTATCAAAACATCAGGCTTTGGGTTGTTGATGTGTGTATATATATATTTGTTCTGGTCTATTTAAATAATTATTCATTTTAATATGAGATGGGTCTAATGTCTCACTCTAAAAGAGTGAGACATTATGCAGACATGTCAAAGATACTGCCCGCAAGACAATATGTTGTGGCCCACAACGTCAATTCAATAATGCTTTTTGTTTATTTTTTCATCTTGATACCAAAGAAAATGTGATATTTTGTACTTAAACAAATAATACTTAATAAACAAAATTTTTGAACTCAATTATTATTGTTTTTATTTTTATTTATTCCNAACGTCAATTCAATAATGCTTTTTGTTTATTTTTTCATCTTGATACCAAAGAAAATGTGATATTTTGTACTTAAACAAATAATACTTAATAAACAAAATTTTTGAACTCAATTATTATTGTTTTTATTTTTATTTATTCCTATTACTTAGAGATATTTATTTTATTTGATTTATTAATTTCTTGTTTACATTGTTTTCTCTATTTCATCTTTTGAATTTCAAATTAAAGTCCATTTTGGCAAGATCATTTATTGCATAATTTGCACTATTTTGCATATAAAATGCGTGTTTTCGACATATTAGTAAATTAGTTTATGCTTGTATTTTCAGTCTTGCAATTTTTTTTTTTTTTTTTATCAGTTTACAGACCTGCTTCAGGCCTGTAAATTGGTGGAAAATGTTTGTTCTGTGATTAAAATTATTGCTGGAAAAGTACAAATGCTGGTTTTTTTATTTTATTGCAAAATCTCAGGTTATTAAAAAGGAATTTTTTGAGTCGGCTACTCTTGGGCTACTTTTTAGAAAATTTTTGACTACAAAAGCTAAAAACATCTGGCCCGCTGATATACTCAAGATAAAAAAATTGGCACTTAAGCAGTTTGAGTTTGACATCCCTGCTCTAGTGCCAAATTCATTTCTAATTTATGATGTATTTAAATTTGCATTTTATACTAATGATCAAAAATTAGGATAAAAACATTTCAATTATTAATAAATTTATTTTTAAGTTTAAGTTTAGCAATGCTTTTATCTATGAAAGATGGTACCAAGATTTGTAGATTTTGTTAATAACTAACATCTGTTATATATGTAGGAATGGTACATGTAAATAAAATGAGTAGAGGAACATCTGTATTTCATAAAGAATAATTATATTATCACATTTTCCAGGAAAATGGGAAATTATTTATTATTAAAGAAGTTTTCAGTTTTCAATGTTTTAATTTTATTTCAGCAAATGAGTTATTGATTTAAATGGTTCCTGAATGAATAGTTATGGTATCTCTTCTGCACTGCTAAAACTTTAATTTGATAAAGTTGGGTACAGTGCATCAAAAAAATTTTTTTATATATAATAAACATAGAAAATTTATAAATTCTCCAAATAGTTAATACTTCATAAGAGTTCTTTGTTCTTGTCCTTTCTTCACACCTCAGTAGTAAATTTTGTGAGTGGAATTTCACCTTTCTGTAAAGACTACTTGTCTGTCTCAATATGTAAAACATTAAAATCTTCCTTCTGGTGATGGCACAACCAATTAAAAATATGCATTTGATAAAATGGCCAAGATAATAAGTGTAAATGTAGAAAATTTATAAAATATTCCCAAAACAGACAATACTGGAGAATTTGGAGAACTTTTTAAATTTTTTGTTTATCAAATTGATTTTTATAACTGAACATGAAAAAATATTTTTAAAAACTAAATTAAAATTTGCATACAAAATAAGTGGATGATTTGTTTACAATTTAGGAATCAATAAAAAAAAAATTTTTAGACCAATTGAGAATATTATAAAGCAGCATTTCCCAAACTTCTTGTTAAAATGAAACAATTAAGCAAGGAAAAAAATTTTTATGGAGCACTCACAACTCATCAGCATCTTTTGCTATAAATTTGTAGAATTGACAGAGGCCACTGGACTCTAATGTTCTGTTTTTTATTATTTCATTGAATGATTAAATTAAAATAAGTATAATTGTTTACCACCGTTTATTAATAAAAATAAACTATATATAATTATTTAACAGTGGTAAACAATTATTTGTTTTAATTTAATCTTTCAATGAAATGTCAGTTGTATGAATGATTCATGATAAGGATAAGTAGATTGGTTTATTTACAACAACATTACACATGGATGTGCCAAGGAGGATGTCTTCTAGGAGAACTTTCTTTGGTAAACTGGCCCTATTTAGATGTGAATAAAACCTGAAAAACTCTGTGGCCTGCCCTTTCGTGAGATGCAAATCCACAACCAGCTGAGTGGATAAAACCAGCATTTGTTGGTTTTATCCACTCAGTCACTGGTGGACACAAGGGTTTGATCTTGTGTCCACCTAAATAACTGTTCACTTAATAGTTATAAAATAAATGAATAATGCATTTACTTGATAAGCTTAAGTTAAAAAATCTTTTTAAAAGATTCATGGAGCCTTAGAATTTCAGTTGTGAGCCTACTTTTGGAAATTCTGTTCTAAAATATATTTTAGAGATAAATTAAATATTTAAAAATATTTCATGTACAACAAGTCATTGCTTAACATTGCTGATATGTTCTTGGAAACTTGACCTTAAATGAAATGACACAATGTGAAACCAATTTTTCCATAGACTAAATGATGTAAATAAGAATTAAGTTCCTATGGCATATTTCTGATCACAGAAACATCACCAAACTTTTAAAGATCCAAAACTCCTCTAATATGGAAGATTAGATAAATGTAAGCTATAAATATCTTATTTTCATTCATCTTTCTTAAATAAGATAATTATCACTGTGATCCCCAAAATTGGGTAAATAGGGGTCATGATGGTAGGTGATATGGGGAGGCTAAAGCCTTGTCACTGGAGATAAATTAAGACAAGCAATAAATGATAAATGCTTGCAAAGGCAACATTGTAAGGAACACCTCCCTATCATCAAGCAATTCAAAAAACAAACAGTTGATTCCAATGAACTAGTACCAATGAATTTTTACCGTATCCTCTAATACGGTAAAAATTTAAAATGACAACAAGACACATCTTACACATTGTAGGTTAAATTATTTGAAAAACATATAGGTTCACATTGTTTGAAAAAGGTAAAAATATGAATACAAATTATATTAATCAGATTAAAGAAAACATTTGGTTAATAATAATCTTATTGGATTGTGCTTTAATTTCCAGCATTTGATCTCATCTTACAGAATCAATTTTACTGTTTATAAAGAAAAGTCAACAATAATAACTGTAAATGATTACAAATTTCTAGTACATTATCTTTCTTCAGTGATAAGTGAGAACTTGCTGTATTTATTCTTGACATTAACTGTCTTAAAAAGTCAGTAAATGTTGAGCAAAAGTTTAAAGCTTACTCAAATGATTAGTCTAAGTTGTCTTTTGCCAGGTTGGTGTGTAATGTCTGTTGTGTGCAAGTGAGATGGTGAGTGTGTTTGTGATGCAGTATGTATACTTGGGTCACTGCTGCATTTACCAACAATGGTAAAAGTAGACTATGGCAGATTTTTCAAATGCATGCCTCTATCCAATCCACAAATGTGGACCTTGAATTAACCTGGAAGACATCTAAGCTGGTATACTGTAAACATGTAAAAACCATTTTTTATCTCTATTGAAGTGGGTTACTTATATATATCTAAAGATGGATGTTTATAACTCAGCTGTCCCTAACAGGATCAGATGATTAGCAGCCATCCACTTTGGATCAGATGCTGCTTGTGGACCCATCCATTCTTTGCTTCATTTCTTCACATAGACCTTATTGGCACGAATGACCCAGCTGAAAGCTTATGCCTACTGCCAGTATTGCTGTAAAATGTCATTGGAACTACTGAGTTGTCATCTCAAGAAGATGGTGACTAATGAGTTTTTTAGTGATAATTTGTCTATTTTCTAATTCTGCTTTGCTAAAGTGAGTGGTTCTTTTGCTGGTTTATTAGTTTAGTGAAACCTTTTTACCATTGTTGGTAAATGCAGCACTGACCCAAGTATACATACTGCATCACAAACACAAACACACTCACCATCTCACTTGCACACAACAGACATTATGTGGGGGCCGAGGGGAGAGAAATTTAAAAGAACTCGATGAACGATAATATGTGATATGTATCGTCATCTCTCCCTTGCCGTTTGGATTGCCGAGCGGTAACAATCAACGACATGTGGAAGCAGTTGAGTCAGAGATAGATGCTTCGTTTACAAACAACACAACTGTTTATTAAACACGAAAGAAGCTTACAAGATTTCCGCGATCTTGGATGTTCTACGTNATAATTATATAATATATATATTCTGTTAATTTTTTTTCTGAATTAAGTTTTGAAAAGATTATACAGTATTATGAAATCAAACTGTAAAAATATCTAAATATGAGATAAACCCTACATATAGATGAGATAATTTATTAATAACTTAATAGAAACCTGAGATTTTTAAAAAACTTGAATTCTCCAGCTATCATTTCAATACTAATAATAGAAGTGCAAAATGTAAGAGATCAAGCTAAAATCATATTACTAATTAGCTTGATTATTTGATTTAATAATGTAATTTTGTGTATATATTTAGAAACTCTGAAATGTCAATTTGAAAGTAATATTAGAGAACATTTTGAATTTTCATCTTAATCGATTTTTAAATGAAAGAATTAATTTTCACTTTATTTTGGTATGCTGAACTGTAGAAGTTTATTAAACATCTATCTACTGGCAGATGGAAATTAAAAATTTTCTCTAGTAGATGGTTAAATTTAACTATTTCTTTGTTTAAGATGACAGGGAATTCAATAAATAAATAAATAAAACAGTTCTTCAGCATAAAATTACAGCATTGCATTCTTGGTATTTGAAAAATATATTCTCATAGTTTTATGTAAATGCCTTCATGTACTTGTAAGAAATATTTTCATTTAATACCTCATAATTTTAATTGATGAAAATTGTTAGTATATATATGAATATCAATTTCAGTATGGTCAGCGTAAAATTAAAAAGGCAGAAATGAGAAATCATGGGATTAAGATAGAAACAGAGTATGATGGTGAAGATAAACCTGATTCATCTAATTTTCAAATGAGTAATGGATCCAATACAGGTAATAGGTTAATAAAATATGAACAGTACATTAAAATATTTTAATAAGTTGTAAATTTTAGTAATTAGCAGAGAAGGTGTGCAGTTAGTTCCCAATCCTGAACAAATGAAAGGCAACATACCTAGAAATAGGTCTTTCAACACTTTTCAAACAGAATTCAAGCTAGATGATGCAATGCATTTCATTAAAGCAGGAGTAGAAGTAAGTAAACTTGATATTTTTTCCAATGATTTGAAACAGTTATTTTTAATTTGGGAAATATTTTTATAGGCAATTATTGAAGATGAAGTAACCAAAAGATTTACTGCTGAAGGTGCCTAAGTACTCTTGATCAGACTGTAAATATATAAACTAAGTTTTACATAATTAGAAAAAACTTAGTAAATTAGATTTTAAAACAAACTATACAAAATAACTTATATTTCATTTAACAGTTTCAATTATATTAATTTTAACAGCAAAATGCTAATTAAATCAAAACATAGTATATTCAGGCTTGATTGTAGTTATATGTACTTAAGATTATCAAAATATCCAGCTTTATATATTTGATAATCTTTGTAGATTTGTGTGTGTGTGTGTGTACATCAGCATCATTCTGACAAATATATTAAGACGAGTGCCATAGAGGGCCTGTGAACAGTCGGCTATTGTCAGAATGGTAATTAACAAGTTTAGTTATATAGTCCAAATTAATAGATCTGGAAGTGAAGATTGGACAGGGTCCAGATAGCATAACTGATAATGCATTGAAGGGTTTGTGGAAGATGTGGCTTTAAGTCCACTGTGGCTTGATCTTTTCTTCCAGATTATTCTAAATTATTAAATTTCACCAAATTAATAATTGTTGTTAGCACAAGATAGCAGTCTGTTTAATTTTAATACAGAAATGAATTTGAACTAAATGTCTATCCAATGCATAGCACAATGGAATCTGGCTTTAGATATTTGTCTCATACATTAACAATTTTTACTAACCAGAATGCTTTTATTGCATTATACATGTACAGAAAATAGTGAGGACATTCCTTCTTACAAATATTAATGTTTTTGTATTAATCTAATTAGTTTTCTAGAAATTTTTAAATTTTAATTTGAATCAGTGTTAGTTTTAAAAATTACTCTTCAGAGTAAAAAGAGAAGACAAATATTAACATACTATAATTTAAAAAGACTAATATAGTTATTTATCACCTGCATTTTATATTTTCCATTATCAACCAGAAAGTGACCGGTTATGATCCAATTTAATATTGGTTTAAGATAAATTGCCAAACAGAATTTTCATGCTAATTCACTGTATGATGATGTAAATTTTAAAATATTCACAAGATCACACAATGAATTAGCACTAAATTCAGTTGTGATACTCTTTTCATTAATAACACTAATACTAATCTTTCCTGTAATGAAAATGGATTACAGAAAAATTTATGGCATCATTTAATCTTTTGTGAAAATATTCCATACGATTGTGATAAAATACTCATAAAGAATGGTTTGATCGTGTTTCTCCCAATACAATGATACGGTTTGTACATTATGGCAATTTTTAGTTAATGAATATTGTAAAAATTGCTTGTTAAACAAATTGTTAACAACTTACCAAACATTGCTGTTAAGTATAGTGGGTGATCAGTTAACGAACATAATCCGTCCCAAGACAGTGTTTGCTACCTGAATTGTTCATTAACTGATTATTGATTTGCCATAGATTTTTAAGGGAATTTGATTAATTCATTCTGGAGACCCCAAAAAATAAAAATTTGTATACTTTCTTATTTTGTTTGTTTATATGTAATAATAAAAATACATACATACACATTCTTGCATTTTTATCAGTCATGTATTTTTCCGCTTGTGGGGCGTTAAAGAATCTGTTCAATGTCAATTGCTTCTGTGTCTTCAGGATTTTAATAACATTGTTGTAGAGATCTCCAAGCCTATAAACCTCAACCTGGTTAGGATGCCATTCTATGACCATTGTTCTGACATCATCCTTCCATTTCTTCAAAAGAACTTTAATAGTAGTTATCAGCATTGGTCCTCTTTTTTTTTTTTTTTTTGTTTTTGTCTTTCTCTTTTAGAAGAAAATGCATCTTGCTGAGTGTATTCTGTCGTCAGATCAGTTTCAGGTTCCATTATGAGCTGTTAAATGTTCTTTGTTCCTCAGGTGTGATTTTCGTTACTCCTTTAGCTGCTTGAATCTTCTTGATTATATCTTTCTTAGCTAAGATTGTGCTACTATAGACCTGTTCAAGCCATACTACCTAGCAACTGCCCACACACTATCTTGATTATTAAATGCTCACTTTTAGAAAATAATAACTGACACAAAACTTAACAAGTTAACACAACTTAACACAAAACCCAACAGTCTCATGAAGACTAAAAAATTCTTTGTCAGAAATGTAAACAAAAGGCTGAAATTACAAGGGAGAGTTTCAAAGTTTGAAGGAATAGTGTTGTCGGGTTCAGCGTCAATATTATCGTCTCCCATGCTCCGAAAGGTTTCGAATTGTCATCTGGAGACAAGGGAAGATCAATTAATATTTGTTATTTTACATTGCTGCTTCTTGTGTTTGTTCTGTGAGGTGTTCACGTGTTTGTTGTCTGAACATAAAAATCTTTCGTGAAAGTGTTCCTTTCCAATTTGTTCAGTCCAAACTGTTTGGTTTTACAAATACAGTGGGTGATTGATTAACAATCTTTTTGTACAATATTTATCATTTGTAAGTATAACTAAAATTTATTTAAACTGCTTTTGCACTTTAAAAAAAAGCAACTTCACTTTATTTAGAGGAAAGAGATTTGATTATATTACATAATAATATTTTAATATTATAGTGATCCATTTCCAGGCATGTAATTGTAAAAGCCTTTTAGAATACAATGACTGTTTTAAAACATTTGTCAATATAAACAAAGTTGTAAAAAATAAAGTAGTTTGAGGACTACCAAATAATAATTTATAAAATATACTATCAATACATTTATATTTTTTATTATATATATAATACAGTCAATCCCCCCTATAACACGGTTAATTATTCCATTTTATATGAATTCCATGTTTTATGAGTCACTTAGATATTACAAATACATGAGCCGTTCACAGCCCGGCACACGTATTTGTAAAATCTAAGTGACTCATACAACATGGAATTCATATAAAATGGAATTATCAACAGTGTTATAGGGGGTCGACTGTACTGTATTTTTGCAGAATGACTGGCATGCTGGTCATATAGTAACAGTAAACTGTTACTATAAAATAAAATTAATCATATATAACAAAACTAGTTGTTAACTAAATGTTAAAGAAAACATTCTTCTGAGTACAATAAAACATTGTAATTTGACTGACTTGTAACCAAAATTTTCCTGATTTTAATAAAACAATTAATGGCTTATTGACAGTAGTAGTAGTTGTAGTTAATGTGGGCTACACTGACCTTCTAGCCAGACCTTAAAAATAACATCTTCCTCTCAAATTTCACACAAAGTGGAGTTAAGATAAAGCTGTATATTATCTCAGGCTGTAAATTTACAGCAGAGTTTCTTAAATTTAATATGTTTATTTTTTTGCATTTTTGAATTAAATAATAAAATACACATACAAAAAGCATTTTCAGAAGTCCATGAGTATTTCACATAGTTAGAAAGAAGACAATGAAGAAATTAAACATATAATCATAGATTTTGATGTAATGCTGACAGTTTCAGTTTTAGAATAAAAACTCATTCATTTTTTTTCTAATCTGCCCTCTACAGAGGGATGTGTAACCTCACTTAAACTGGCATGCCAATTTTTACCATGTGGATATATCTGATTTTCATAGTTTCCCCACATAGACCAACATGCCGGACAATTGCAAAAATATGGTATATATTATTCAATATGGATGAAATCTAATTAAAATTTCTTTATTGTATAGATGATGTACTAACTACAAATCTATTTTATATTTGCAAACTAAGTTTGTCTGGGTTTTCCTCTCTTCTTTTTTGTGGATTGTATTCCATTGACATTTTCAGTCTCTCGTCACTCATTCTTTTCATATGTCCAAATCATTTCTTTATTTCTTCCAAAACTGTCTCCTTCAATCCCATTAGGTCTTTGATTCTCTCATTAGTTATTCTTTCTCTTTTTCAGATTCTGCACGATCTTCTCAATGAATGCATCCATTTCAACCATTGTTACTTTTCTCTTCTCTACATAATTTTTAATTAGCAAAATAATCAGACTACAAGCTTATCTGACATATAAATATGATCAAATCATAAATATTCTTCATTACAAAGTAACATTCATTCACAAATACAAACTTAAGAGCCAGATTTTAGTACACATCCAGATGTATTGTTTAGAAAACAGATACACACTATATTAGAGTAATTGTTTTCTGATATCAAATACCAGATATGATGGTTTTTATACAAAGGCTATTTTTTAAATAAGGTCCATTTTTTAATAAGAAGAAAAATAATGTAAATATCATTAAAATATATTTTTTCCCATATTCTACATACTTTTATCTACTTTTCTACATAATTTCCATTTTTGTTCAAACATTTGTCTTACTGCTCAAAAATTTTTTAAATTCCGACTTCAAAGAAATCTGCCACCAGAAGACATTAGGCCACGCCACTTGTCTTGTATGGCACGGCGGAGTTTTCTAAGATCACACAATAAGCATCAGAATTGATTGTTGTGCCTCTTGGCATAAAATCCACTAACAAAGTCCCTTTCCTGTCCCAAAAGACAGTTACCATGATTTTTCGTGCTGAAATCGAATAACAGATCATATCTTAGTCAGTGGGTGACTCAATTTTCTTAAACATTATAAACTTCTACAGTTCAGCACACTGACAGACCATACGGCTGCAAATGGCATCTAAACACGTGCAAAGCATGCTGAAAGCAGATGCTCATGCACACTGCTGCAATCGCGCGTCATTCTCACTCTCATTCACAAACGGACCTTATTTAAAAAATAGCCCTCGTATCTTAATTCAATTCAATAGCAAATGATGATAATTTAAATCTTCTCTCTGCCATTGACAGATTATTTTTAAACATTTTTCAAAAAAAAAAAAATATTGAACTTTTATGATTTTAGCTGCAAAATTATAATCAGATTGATTGGTTTGACTCATGTAATTGAGAAAGAAATCTAATTTAACATAGTTTACAAAACTAAACACCAATCGTATGCCGAAAATCTATCAGGCTAGTTTTAGGCTAATTACTAAATGAATTACGTAACCAATTTGGCTCTAGAGGTAGGCGTTAGGCGCCATCTCTTATTAATATTAATAATTATAAATAAATTAATTAATTTAAATAATTTAGAACAGCTGGGAGAAAAAATCACAACGGACTTACATTCTTCTATTGTTTAAAAATTAGCGTCGCGTTTTCATATCATAAAAGTCTATTTCTAACTAATATATATTTTTGTTCTAAAACAATTATTTTAACGCGAATTTTAGTGAGGGTTTGGACCTGGCCAGAGCCTCACAATTACACACCAACCTGGCAAAAGACAACTTAGACTAATCATTTGAGTAAACTTTAAACTTTTGCTCAACATTTACTGACACTTTTTAAGACAGTTAATGCCAATTTAGTGACAGATTGGAACTTTTTTATTATCAAAACACATTATTATTCGCTATAGCCATTCAGTGTTTATGTATTAGCGCTGAATATTTTAATTATAAATAATTTTATTTTATCTTTTTCCTTGATAAATAAATATGTATTTGATTTTTATTTTTTTTAAATAGAATATGGTAAAAGATTTAATCAGAATATAATAAGTGATTGTTAAGTAAACTAGTCTCTGCATGCATCCCTTCCCACTTGCTACCTCATGGTCTCCATCCCAAATCTGTTTGCTCATTCACGCGACCAGTCACGTGAATGAGCAAACAGATTTGATTTTGGAGCAAACTATTCCCTAATCAAACCGTATTGTTGCTTCTGGGTCAATCGGGATCTGGTGGTGTCATTCCTGACAGGGCACCGAGGAGGTGCCGGCCCTCCAGTCGTGTGTGTGTGTGTGTGTGATTTTATAATTATAATTTGATGTGATAATTGGATTATAGGACATGATTTATCTCTTCAAAATGTTATACACAATTTTTATAATAAATTTGTATTTTAAGCCATAATGTAGTAATTCAGTAATTTAGTGAAATGGTAAAATACAAATGATTAAATCTAATATAATGAGTAAATGTTAGATAAATGAACATTATGCAAAATTATAAAATTCATAGATTAAAATGTTTTAGTCTGTTAATAATAAATTAATTCTTTTCTTAATATATTATACACTTTTAAGCTTTTATAGAAAATTTACTTATTCTGTTAATCTGAATGAAATAGAATTTATTCAAGTTTTAGGTGTATTATTAATATTGTTTCTATTTGACTAATCAATCATTTTAAATTTTCAAATAATAAATCAGTATATATTAAGACAGCTAGAAATTATCTACCTCGTCACTTTGGCCTTGAATTTTTTTATTAGTTTATGCTAGCAAAATGATATGCCGTTTTTATCTATTAAAACTATTTAATTTAAAAAAAAAAAAAGTTATATCTACTTATAAAAATATATTTAAAATTAAGCATGAATATAAATTTTACATTTAAGTTACATAATTTCATGATTTCATTGATGAAATCCAGTATTTTTGTATATAATTAAGAAATTTAAATTTACAGACTACAGATATTTCCAAATATAATTTAAGCTTATCAGAGAAAGTATGCAATGATAAATATTTGATATGATTTGCTTGAGAATTGTTACAATAAAAAAAAATCTTTTCATCATGCTTAAATAATTAAGAAAGTCTTACACAGCAGTAAAGAATATATATAAAATGTTTTTGAGATCTACATAAATCTTACATTTACAAGAATAATATAATATATAAATATTAGCAGACAATATTAAATTATTTTGTATTATAATTCTATTTTTAAAAGCATTATATAATTATATAATATATATATTCTGTTAATTTTTTTTCTGAATTAAGTTTTGAAAAGATTATACAGTATTATGAAATCAAACTGTAAAAATATCTAAATATGAGATAAACCCTACATATAGATGAGATAATTTATTAATAACTTAATAGAAACCTGAGATTTTTAAAAAACTTGAATTCTCCAGCTATCATTTCAATACTAATAATAGAAGTGCAAAATGTAAGAGATCAAGCTAAAATCATATTACTAATTAGCTTGATTATTTGATTTAATAATGTAATTTTGTGTATATATTTAGAAACTCTGAAATGTCAATTTGAAAGTAATATTAGAGAACATTTTGAATTTTCATCTTAATCGATTTTTAAATGAAAGAATTAATTTTCACTTTATTTTGGTATGCTGAACTGTAGAAGTTTATTAAACATCTATCTACTGGCAGATGGAAATTAAAAATTTTCTCTAGTAGATGGTTAAATTTAACTATTTCTTTGTTTAAGATGACAGGGAATTCAATAAATAAATAAATAAAACAGTTCTTCAGCATAAAATTACAGCATTGCATTCTTGGTATTTGAAAAATATATTCTCATAGTTTTATGTAAATGCCTTCATGTACTTGTAAGAAATATTTTCATTTAATACCTCATAATTTTAATTGATGAAAATTGTTAGTATATATATGAATATCAATTTCAGTATGGTCAGCGTAAAATTAAAAAGGCAGAAATGAGAAATCATGGGATTAAGATAGAAACAGAGTATGATGGTGAAGATAAACCTGATTCATCTAATTTTCAAATGAGTAATGGATCCAATACAGGTAATAGGTTAATAAAATATGAACAGTACATTAAAATATTTTAATAAGTTGTAAATTTTAGTAATTAGCAGAGAAGGTGTGCAGTTAGTTCCCAATCCTGAACAAATGAAAGGCAACATACCTAGAAATAGGTCTTTCAACACTTTTCAAACAGAATTCAAGCTAGATGATGCAATGCATTTCATTAAAGCAGGAGTAGAAGTAAGTAAACTTGATATTTTTTCCAATGATTTGAAACAGTTATTTTTAATTTGGGAAATATTTTTATAGGCAATTATTGAAGATGAAGTAACCAAAAGATTTACTGCTGAAGGTGCCTAAGTACTCTTGATCAGACTGTAAATATATAAACTAAGTTTTACATAATTAGAAAAAACTTAGTAAATTAGATTTTAAAACAAACTATACAAAATAACTTATATTTCATTTAACAGTTTCAATTATATTAATTTTAACAGCAAAATGCTAATTAAATCAAAACATAGTATATTCAGGCTTGATTGTAGTTATATGTACTTAAGATTATCAAAATATCCAGCTTTATATATTTGATAATCTTTGTAGATTTGTGTGTGTGTGTGTACATCAGCATCATTCTGACAAATATATTAAGACGAGTGCCATAGAGGGCCTGTGAACAGTCGGCTATTGTCAGAATGGTAATTAACAAGTTTAGTTATATAGTCCAAATTAATAGATCTGGAAGTGAAGATTGGACAGGGTCCAGATAGCATAACTGATAATGCATTGAAGGGTTTGTGGAAGATGTGGCTTTAAGTCCACTGTGGCTTGATCTTTTCTTCCAGATTATTCTAAATTATTAAATTTCACCAAATTAATAATTGTTGTTAGCACAAGATAGCAGTCTGTTTAATTTTAATACAGAAATGAATTTGAACTAAATGTCTATCCAATGCATAGCACAATGGAATCTGGCTTTAGATATTTGTCTCATACATTAACAATTTTTACTAACCAGAATGCTTTTATTGCATTATACATGTACAGAAAATAGTGAGGACATTCCTTCTTACAAATATTAATGTTTTTGTATTAATCTAATTAGTTTTCTAGAAATTTTTAAATTTTAATTTGAATCAGTGTTAGTTTTAAAAATTACTCTTCAGAGTAAAAAGAGAAGACAAATATTAACATACTATAATTTAAAAAGACTAATATAGTTATTTATCACCTGCATTTTATATTTTCCATTATCAACCAGAAAGTGACCGGTTATGATCCAATTTAATATTGGTTTAAGATAAATTGCCAAACAGAATTTTCATGCTAATTCACTGTATGATGATGTAAATTTTAAAATATTCACAAGATCACACAATGAATTAGCACTAAATTCAGTTGTGATACTCTTTTCATTAATAACACTAATACTAATCTTTCCTGTAATGAAAATGGATTACAGAAAAATTTATGGCATCATTTAATCTTTTGTGAAAATATTCCATACGATTGTGATAAAATACTCATAAAGAATGGTTTGATCGTGTTTCTCCCAATACAATGATACGGTTTGTACATTATGGCAATTTTTAGTTAATGAATATTGTAAAAATTGCTTGTTAAACAAATTGTTAACAACTTACCAAACATTGCTGTTAAGTATAGTGGGTGATCAGTTAACGAACATAATCCGTCCCAAGACAGTGTTTGCTACCTGAATTGTTCATTAACTGATTATTGATTTGCCATAGATTTTTAAGGGAATTTGATTAATTCATTCTGGAGACCCCAAAAAATAAAAATTTGTATACTTTCTTATTTTGTTTGTTTATATGTAATAATAAAAATACATACATACACATTCTTGCATTTTTATCAGTCATGTATTTTTCCGCTTGTGGGGCGTTAAAGAATCTGTTCAATGTCAATTGCTTCTGTGTCTTCAGGATTTTAATAACATTGTTGTAGAGATCTCCAAGCCTATAAACCTCAACCTGGTTAGGATGCCATTCTATGACCATTGTTCTGACATCATCCTTCCATTTCTTCAAAAGAACTTTAATAGTAGTTATCAGCATTGGTCCTCTTTTTTTTTTTTTTTTTTTTTTTTTTTTTTTTTTTTTTTTTTTTTTTTTTTTTTTTTTTTTTTTTTTTTTTTTTTTTTTTTTTTTTTTTTTTTTTTTTTTTTTTTTTTTTTTTTTTTTTTTTTTTTTTTTTTTTTTTTTTTTTTTTTTTTTTTTTTTTTTTTTTTTTTTTTTTTTTTTTTTTTTTTTTTTTTTTTTTTTTTTTTTTTTTTTTTTTTTTTTTTTTTTTTTTTTTTTTTTTTTTTTTTTTTTTTTTTTTTTTTTTTTTTTTTTTTTTTTTTTTTTTTTTTTTTTTTTTTTTTTTTTTTTTTTTTTTTTTTTTTTTTTTTTTTTTTTTTTTTTTTTTTTTTTTTTTTTTTTTTTTTTTTTTTTTTTTTTTTTTTTTTTTTTTTTTTTTTTTTTTTTTTTTTTTTTTTTTTTTTTTTTTTTTTTTTTTTTTTTTTTTTTTTTTTTTTTTTTTTTTTTTTTTTTTTTTTTTTTTTTTTTTTTTTTTTTTTTTTTTTTTTTTTTTTTTTTTTTTTTTTTTTTTTTTTTTTTTTTTTTTTTTTTTTTTTTTTTTTTTTTTTTTTTTTTTTTTTTTTTTTTTTTTTTTTTTTTTTTTTTTTTTTTTTTTTTTTTTTTTTTTTTTTTTTTTTTTTTTTTTTTTTTTTTTTTTTTTTTTTTTTTTTTTTTTTTTTTTTTTTTTTTTTTTTTTTTTTTTTTTTTTTTTTTTTTTTTTTTTTTTTTTTTTTTTTTTTTTTTTTTTTTTTTTTTTTTTTTTTTTTTTTTTTTTTTTTTTTTTTTTTTTTTTTTTTTTTTTTTTTTTTTTTTTTTTTTTTTTTTTTTTTTTTTTTTTTTTTTTTTTTTTTTTTTTTTTTTTTTTTTTTTTTTTTTTTTTTTTTTTTTTTTTTTTTTTTTTTTTTTTTTTTTTTTTTTTTTTTTTTTTTTTTTTTTTTTTTTTTTTTTTTTTTTTTTTTTTTTTTTTTTTTTTTTTTTTTTTTTTTTTTTTTTTTTTTTTTTTTTTTTTTTTTTTTTTTTTTTTTTTTTTTTTTTTTTTTTTTTTTTTTTTTTTTTTTTTTTTTTTTTTTTTTTTTTTTTTTTTTTTTTTTTTTTTTTTTTTTTTTTTTTTTTTTTTTTTTTTTTTTTTTTTTTTTTTTTTTTTTTTTTTTTTTTTTTTTTTTTTTTTTTTTTTTTTTTTTTTTTTTTTTTTTTTTTTTTTTTTTTTTTTTTTTTTTTTTTTTTTTTTTTTTTTTTTTTTTTTTTTTTTTTTTTTTTTTTTTTTTTTTTTTTTTTTTTTTTTTTTTTTTTTTTTTTTTTTTTTTTTTTTTTTTTTTTTTTTTTTTTTTTTTTTTTTTTTTTTTTTTTTTTTTTTTTTTTTTTTTTTTTTTTTTTTTTTTTTTTTTTTTTTTTTTTTTTTTTTTTTTTTTTTTTTTTTTTTTTTTTTTTTTTTTTTTTTTTTTTTTTTTTTTTTTTTTTTTTTTTTTTTTTTTTTTTTTTTTTTTTTTTTTTTTTTTTTTTTTTTTTTTTTTTTTTTTTTTTTTTTTTTTTTTTTTTTTTTTTTTTTTTTTTTTTTTTTTTTTTTTTTTTTTTTTTTTTTTTTTTTTTTTTTTTTTTTTTTTTTTTTTTTTTTTTTTTTTTTTTTTTTTTTTTTTTTTTTTTTTTTTTTTTTTTTTTTTTTTTTTTTTTTTTTTTTTTTTTTTTTTTTTTTTTTTTTTTTTTTTTTTTTTTTTTTTTTTTTTTTTTTTTTTTTTTTTTTTTTTTTTTTTTTTTTTTTTTTTTTTTTTTTTTTTTTTTTTTTTTTTTTTTTTTTTTTTTTTTTTTTTTTTTTTTTTTTTTTTTTTTTTTTTTTTTTTTTTTTTTTTTTTTTTTTTTTTTTTTTTTTTTTTTTTTTTTTTTTTTTTTTTTTTTTTTTTTTTTTTTTTTTTTTTTTTTTTTTTTTTTTTTTTTTTTTTTTTTTTTTTTTTTTTTTTTTTTTTTTTTTTTTTTTTTTTTTTTTTTTTTTTTTTTTTTTTTTTTTTTTTTTTTTTTTTTTTTTTTTTTTTTTTTTTTTTTTTTTTTTTTTTTTTTTTTTTTTTTTTTTTTTTTTTTTTTTTTTTTTTTTTTTTTTTTTTTTTTTTTTTTTTTTTTTTTTTTTTTTTTTTTTTTTTTTTTTTTTTTTTTTTTTTTTTTTTTTTTTTTTTTTTTTTTTTTTTTTTTTTTTTTTTTTTTTTTTTTTTTTTTTTTTTTTTTTTTTTTTTTTTTTTTTTTTTTTTTTTTTTTTTTTTTTTTTTTTTTTTTTTTTTTTTTTTTTTTTTTTTTTTTTTTTTTTTTTTTTTTTTTTTTTTTTTTTTTTTTTTTTTTTTTTTTTTTTTTTTTTTTTTTTTTTTTTTTTTTTTTTTTTTTTTTTTTTTTTTTTTTTTTTTTTTTTTTTTTTTTTTTTTTTTTTTTTTTTTTTTTTTTTTTTTTTTTTTTTTTTTTTTTTTTTTTTTTTTTTTTTTTTTTTTTTTTTTTTTTTTTTTTTTTTTTTTTTTTTTTTTTTTTTTTTTTTTTTTTTTTTTTTTTTTTTTTTTTTTTTTTTTTTTTTTTTTTTTTTTTTTTTTTTTTTTTTTTTTTTTTTTTTTTTTTTTTTTTTTTTTTTTTTTTTTTTTTTTTTTTTTTTTTTTTTTTTTTTTTTTTTTTTTTTTTTTTTTTTTTTTTTTTTTTTTTTTTTTTTTTTTTTTTTTTTTTTTTTTTTTTTTTTTTTTTTTTTTTTTTTTTTTTTTTTTTTTTTTTTTTTTTTTTTTTTTTTTTTTTTTTTTTTTTTTTTTTTTTTTTTTTTTTTTTTTTTTTTTTTTTTTTTTTTTTTTTTTTTTTTTTTTTTTTTTTTTTTTTTTTTTTTTTTTTTTTTTTTTTTTTTTTTTTTTTTTTTTTTTTTTTTTTTTTTTTTTTTTTTTTTTTTTTTTTTTTTTTTTTTTTTTTTTTTTTTTTTTTTTTTTTTTTTTTTTTTTTTTTTTTTTTTTTTTTTTTTTTTTTTTTTTTTTTTTTTTTTTTTTTTTTTTTTTTTTTTTTTTTTTTTTTTTTTTTTTTTTTTTTTTTTTTTTTTTTTTTTTTTTTTTTTTTTTTTTTTTTTTTTTTTTTTTTTTTTTTTTTTTTTTTTTTTTTTTTTTTTTTTTTTTTTTTTTTTTTTTTTTTTTTTTTTTTTTTTTTTTTTTTTTTTTTTTTTTTTTTTTTTTTTTTTTTTTTTTTTTTTTTTTTTTTTTTTTTTTTTTTTTTTTTTTTTTTTTTTTTTTTTTTTTTTTTTTTTTTTTTTTTTTTTTTTTTTTTTTTTTTTTTTTTTTTTTTTTTTTTTTTTTTTTTTTTTTTTTTTTTTTTTTTTTTTTTTTTTTTTTTTTTTTTTTTTTTTTTTTTTTTTTTTTTTTTTTTTTTTTTTTTTTTTTTTTTTTTTTTTTTTTTTTTTTTTTTTTTTTTTNTGTTAGAGCAAAACTGGAAGTCATGTTTTATGGGCCGTAAATTAATCGGGCTATTTTTTAATGCTAATTACTAAATAAATTACGTAATTAATTTGGCACTAGAGGTAAGCGTTAGGCGCCATCTCTTATTAATATTAATAATTATAAATAAATTAATTAATTTAAATAATTTAGAACAGCTGGGAGAAAAAATCAGCCCGGAGCGGGACTCGAACCCACAACTCCTGCTTACCGTGCAGATGCGTTGCCAGTTACGCTATCTGGACCTCCAGTCCGATCTTCTCTTCCAGCGTATATAAGCTAACTACTTAACCATCGTCGGTTATTACGATTGGTGTTTAGTTATGTTATATATCGGGTTTAGAATATTTGTTTATAGTTTACAAAGTAAATTTTTACAAAAATGTTGGTAAAATTGACATTCATAATATTTTTTAAAGTTAATTATTTTAAGAAACAAACCATTAATTTTATTTGTTAAAAGTAAACAATTATTTTCTTGTTTTTCCTTTTTTGATTTCAGAAATTCGTTCTTGGAATTTACTAACAAGAACTAATAAAAATTATCATTATATTAGGTATGAAAATATTATTTACAAAATTATATTTATCTACCTTATCATAGAATATTCATCTACTTTCAATTCTTAGTTTAAGATTAACAATATTATGGGGACTAGGATTCTTGCTAAGATATTTTCTTCTGCTTCCTTCAAGGTAAGAACAACTCTTCCTGGTATCATTTTTATTATTGTTATATATTAAAAAATTTTCATTGTAGGATTTTAATTACATTTATTGGTGTCGGATGGCTGGTCATGTGTACAGCACTGATTGGTTGTATTCCCGAAGGAAGGTAAAGTTAAACTGGAAAATTGCAAAGATTTTATTATTATTATTATTATTATTAAAAAATTAATCTTTAGCTTGATTTGATTGACAGAGTAAAAAGATTTTTGTATTGGCATGTTAGTTTAATGTGTTTTCGTGTTTTGGGAAGAGCTTTCTCTGCTATTGTGACTTATCATAACAGGTAAATCAATGAGAGAAAATATTAATTGAAATTTGAATGGTGATAATTTTTTCATCATTATGGTTAGAGAAAACAGAGCAAAGGGAGGAGGAATATGTGTTGCTAATCATACATCTCCAATTGACGTTGTGATATTGGCTAGTGACAATTGTTATGCCTTGGCAAGTGTTTTAGCTGTTTTATAAACTGTCAATATTTATTAATATGTTAATTATTTGTTGTTAAATATATAAGGTTGGACAACGTCAAGGAGGATTCCTAGGAGTTCTTCAAAGAGCATTGGCTCGAGCAACTTCACACATTTGGTTTGAACGGTTTGAAATGAAAGACCGAGCAATAGTTACAAAGAGGTAAATTTCATATTAAAGTATAGAATGTTTTTAATAATAATAATTTTTTTAAATGTTAAAAGTAAATTATTATCTTTCATTTTATCTGAATGTAAATTCCTTAGATTAAGCGAACATGTAGAAGATCCTGAGAAATTACCTATTTTAATATTTCCAGAAGGTAATTCAAAATAAAAAGTGTCATTTCAAAAATATTTTTATACAAAACTTATTTAATTATTCTCTGTTGACAGGAACATGTATCAATAACACTTCAGTCATGATGTTTAAAAAAGGAAGTTTTGAAGTTGGAGGAACAATATATCCTGCTGCAATCAAGGTATGAAATTGACTAACACACTGTTTTATTTCCAACCAACAAATTTAGTGATCCTATCCTTTGTTTTCCACTAAGTGATCAAAAATATTAGGTTCAGAAGAATATTAATGTTTATAGAGATTTGTTGTATACATTTTTTGATTTGTCTTTGCTCCTCAAGAAACATTCTTCCCATATGCTAAGCATTTTTCAAATAACTCATAATCAGAACAAATTTTTTTATTAACATCTTCCTCATCTTTCTATTGCGGTAAAAAGTAAACTAATTTTTTTTTCTTTGCATTGACATCCAATTATGATCAATGAATTCTGACCTACATAATTTTATCTTTAATATTCAAATGTAAAAACATGCAGATGTGAAAAATTTATAAAAAAATTATTTCATACAAACAAATAATGTGGTGCCAAACTGTCTAGATGAGGGGTGCATTAACACACCGGTTACAATTTCTAAATGCACCCTAGGTGACTGTGAAGCAGCAACTGTGAATTATTAAACTACAGATATTATGACAACTGAAAGCAAGGGAAGAAAATATAACGACTTTTTTTTTATGACCTGCTTGCATGACAAGTTGTTGGTCCTTGGATTAACATATTTACTTCCTTATAATGAGTACAAATCATTGAGTTGTTTTTGTGTTGTATATAATGTTCCTTCAGGAACAAAATGTTTGCAGCTTTCAAGCAATCTGTTTGGTTCTTCAACACTGGCTCCTTGTCTTTTCTAACCACTCTGCCAAGTGCTTATAGTGCAAGTATAGTACAGTAATACCTCGACTTACGCGATTTTCAAATCTTGTCGATTCGTCTTTTGTTTGAGCGCCACACAGCTCTTGATTACTCACTCCTCCCCACACTATTGTTCAGCTTACATGCTCGGACGTGTCGCGTGGAATCGACACATAGCTACAATTTATTTTGTGTTATTTATTCCTGTGTTTGTTATATCTACGGAGACTCGAGAGACTCTATGCAGTAGCGTAGTGGGGGCGGCAGGGGCCAGGGGGCACTTTTTAGGAGGCAGCAAAATTTCACAATAAATAATATCTTGTAAGAATCTGAACCATTTTATTTCATATTTTCGTCCACCTATGACTCAGACCGATTGAAATGAGCACGGAATAGTGTTACCATTCATCCAGATAATCCGGGAATCATCTCGCCGTCCGGGGATATCGTGCGCAACCTGTTGACCTTTTTTTTTTATTTTTGCTTGTACGATTTATTCGTATATATATATACACCTCCAATATCCATACAGCTAGGTCACTTGCATTACTCCTATCCAAGTTTCCCTAGTCTCTAACTGTAACTGATTTAGAACCAGCATGCACTGCACATTATTCTTTACATTGCAAAATGACATACGCATGTGTCAGGAACTTCTATTCGAACAAACCTCACCTGTCGTCCGGGTCAGCGATTTTAATAAGGTGGCAACACTAGCACAGAATTTTTCATTACTTATTCTGTGACAAAACTGAATTTTAGTCTTTTAAATTGAGATACCTAAATAAGGGGGAGTGAAATTTTCCTCCACCCCGGGCGGCTGACACCCACGCTACGCCACTGACTCTGTGGTGACTTCTTGTAACTGTGAACGAATCAAAAGACAAGATAAGATTAACAAGAACATTTATTAGCTTACATACATCTGATTTGGATTTTACACAAATTGCGAAATTATACCGACTTACGCGAATTTGATTTACACGGTTATCGCGTAAGTTTGGAGTATTACTGTATCACACTTTCTCAATTCTAATATGCACTTTTTTGAATTTTTCTGGTCTCAAAAATGGTATGCATATTAGAATCAGGCTCAAAGTTGACTTAATACAGTCTCATTTGCATTATTTGCTCTTAGCTCTGCTTGGTAATTCATGTGTAACTTATTACGAGCACGTATATCTGTATAGACATGGTATACATCCTTCTCACTTCTTTGGTTTTAATTTTTGTTTTGGAAGAATTTGATGGTCTTATGAACTACAGCAAGCTGAATGATGTCTTGCAGATGAATGCCTAAACACAACTTTATAAAGAGAGAGTGATATCTACTATGCTGATGAACCTGTATATAGATTTTTCAGTGTGATATTAAGTATCTGGTAAATTTTATGATTGTGCCACACTGATGTGATATCTTTCTGTTAAAACTTTGATCCTACAGTAATTTTGACTTTTTTTTTTAATTGGTCTGCAGATCCTCTTTCCGTGATGATGGAATCATAAAGGAATGCATTTGAAAGTGTGGAAGTCATGAAGTACTATAAACATGAAAATAAATGCATTTTTTTAGAAGGATTTTATCACTGTTTAAATACAGTAACATTTTTAGCTTTGTTTGATATATAGTTTGCAAATGTACTAAGTTTTTCAGATTTTGACATCTCAAAAATCTGATGTACATTACAGTAGATTTGATGGCACATTAGAGAACCTATTTTGTCTGCACATCTTGTCATGTTTTGTCCCAGAAACATAAGAAAAGAGTAAGTCTGATTTGCCCATCCAAGTTTTACATCTTCACTTTCAAACATTTCTACAAGTAAAGTATTATTTAAATCTAATATGCTTTCAGTTTCCCCACAAATCCAATGGGTAAAAACACCTGTAATGTTTGGAATGGCAATGAAATACTAGCAGCACTTTCACTTTCTAATAGTGAAGTCTGCTGCTTTAAGCACTGAACTATAAACGAACTGTTTCTGCAAATTACTTGTTACAGATGTATTCCTCAGCCCATTACAAGGAAATCATCTTGTAGTAGTGCCCTTTATTTTATGATTTGATACAAATTTTTAAATTTCATTATATGAATAAGAATGAATATAATACTGTGTGAATATAAAACTGTTAAGGGATATAACTAAGTATACTTAAACTTACGCTGCCATGTGATTTGAAAATAGTTTTATTTCATTTGAATATCATTTTCCTTATGTGGCATTCAGTGAGTTACCACACAGTTAATTTTTATTCTCAAATTGCAAATTTATTTAGCATGTGTTTTAAATAGTGAGAATGAAGAAAATTGTAACATCCTTTTATATAAGTGAAAATGGTTGAAATGACATCCTGTTCTTGCACTCCAGGAAGTCAGATCTATTTCAACAACAAATGACACTACATATAATTGTGATGCAGCAAGGTCTGTCATTGGTAAAAGCAAAAATCACTAAGAAAAATCTGAACCTTGTTATTTGGTTTTATTCACTCTACCACTTTTGCTAGTGGTAGTGAATAAAACCACTGTGCCATTAGTCATGGGTTTCCACCTTACCAAAGAGCTGGCCATATGAAGTTCATCAGGTTTTTCTTCATGTTTGTAACATCTAAATAGGTGCTAATTCCTCAGTCTACTGAGAGGCATTTCAGAAGCTCAACCATTTGTTACATTGCCATATACAAATAACAACAGGAGGAGAAATCCTGATTTATTATTAAATTTTACTGTTTAAATGCACGATTCCAAAATTTTGGTTGTGTTTGTAGTGTTGTACAATTATTTTCTTTACCTGCATTCTTAATTACTTGCTGGTTGGAAAGTTTTTCATTTGCAATTAACATGATTTTTAAACAATCTAAGTTTTGATTTTTAATTCTTTAGTATGATTCCAAATTTGGAGATGCTTTTTGGAATAGTAGTCAGCAAGGCTATGTACATTATTTACTTATGATGATGACTAGTTGGGCTATTGTTTGTGATGTTTGGTACTTACCACCAATGACAAGACAGGTAAGCTTTTCAGATTTTTTTCTGCTTTAAATTGGTTTGATATATGAGTTATGTTTACATGTTTAGCCTGAAGAAAGTGCCATAGATTTTGCTAACAGAGTCAAAGCAGAAATTTCAAGACAGGGTGGCCTTGTTGATTTAATGTGGTATGTTATTTGCTACTTGCTATCACAGATATTATCCACAGTGTCAATGTAATTATAAGTTTGTTATTTTAGGGATGGACAACTCAAAAGGATGAAAGTAAAATCAGAGTGGAAAGAACAGCAACAAATAGAATACAGCAAAAGATTAAAAATTCAATAATGTCTACAAGCATAAATTGAAAATATTGCTGATAATCTTTTCACAAGACTATCAGCAACTGTCAGTCTTAAATGAATCGAAAAAATGCCAAAAACTGTTTTATCCAAAATCATTCATACATACATATTGTGTTTATGGTACATTGTGTGGATTCCATATTTTTTATCTTCCCAAGCATTAGTTACTGTATTTTAAAAACAAGGGCAAAAATTATCTAGTCAACGTTTCTTGAAAATTTTGTCCAAAAATTTTGTAACAAACTGCTGCTTTCGAGAGCTAAACTATTCTGTAAATTGTGGGACCAATTTAAGGTTCTGTCTCAATTATTTGGTGCTAAATTAAGCTAACCGAAAATTGTTAACTGTACACATTAAATCATTTGTTTAAAAAAAACCAAGAATAGTAGTGATTGAATCCTTTATTATCTTCAAGCAAAATTACATGATTAATACAGTTGTATAAAATTTAATAGACACTGCAGCATAAAATACTGTACAATTTTTTCTGATTCTTATTTTACAGTTGGCTTATTTGCCACTTTTATATTTTGTAAGTTGCGTTTGGAGAGTCCGATGTTCCTCGACAACACGAGCAATTTCTTCACCCAGTGTGTTAATATTTTCCTGTTAAACAAAAATCTCAAATGAAAAATATTTAGTAAACTATAAAATTGAAAATAAATCAACTAAAAATATTTAATAGATTTCATTGAGATGCAGAATATGCTGTGTAAATCTTAAATAGCAATTCTGATCAGAATGAGTCTTGGTTAAAAATTGCATCAATTTATTAATCAGGTAATGTTCAGTTTGTTTGTTTCTTGGGGAAAATGCTGTAGTAAAAATATGGCCCAATATTGAGCTAAGAATTTTAGGAATGGGGAAAATTGACCTTTTCTGTGGCAAAGAGCATAGAAATTTCAGAACATTTTCATATCTCAAACAAGCATTAAATGGTTTACATCAGAGATTTTGTATTACAAAAGCAGATCAAAAATCAAACACCATTTGACAGTTTATAAATAACTATTTCATCCATAGCATCAACACTGCAATGCCCATGTTAAACATGATAGGAAACATACATACGTAGTGAGAGAACAATTAAAACAGAATTTTATAACTTGGAAAAATGCAGCCAAAATTGATAGATACACCACCATATGTTAGTTGAGAAGTATCAAGCTTATGGACTAGGAACTTCCTGTTTCATCAATCATACTGTTTGTTTAAATAACTAAAAAGGCAATTTTTATGTAGATTTTGAGCATGGTAGCACTCAATACATGTGGCTGAACTTACTATTGGCATTTTAACATTAATGAACCAATTTAGATGAATTTTAAAATAGCGTCCATGATCAGTACTATGGGCATCTTAAATTTACTGGCTTGTTTTTGGACTTGTGCAATCAGCATTTTATAAGGAGAGAGAGAATAGTGACATCAAACTGCTGCACAATCTAGGAGTTTGCATGTGTTTAATAGCTCTGAGTATTTATAAAATAATACCTTCAAATGTTTTTAAAATTTAGCCCACTTAATTTTGTAATTAAATCATCAAGCTTGTTTTATAAATACTACTATAATTAGATTATGCCCGTTTTACTTTTGCAACTATTATGTATATGTTGCCGCTAAAGCTCGAAATCCGTTAATGTGTTCATTACCTAGCTAATCCGTTAAAGTTGCGAAAATTATTCCATTTCTCAAATTACCTAGGTAATCTGCAAATTACCTACTAGGCACTCGGTAAAGTTAAAATAAGATCTTTGCTGGAACAACAGCAACGTTTCTGTACGCTTAAATTAACATAATGTTCTTTATTTAATTTTCAATATCTAAAGAATCAAGTTAATACAATCAACAAATTAGTTGATTGAATCAATCATCAATCAATTAAAAAAACTTTAATACAAAAATCAAACGGTTTAAAATATTATTACAATTAGGGAAATGAATTTGCCAAACATATGATAAAATTGTACTTACTTATTAGTGCAATCTAAAGATTGGTGACACTTTGAATTAC
>NW_019384891.1:640755-647666 GCF_000671375.1 Centruroides sculpturatus
AGTACAATTTTATCATATGTTTTGCAAATTCATTTCCCTAATTGTAATAATATTTTAAACCGTTTGATTTTTGTATTAAAGTTTTTTTAATTGATTGATGATTGATTCAATCAACTAATTTGTTGATTGTATTAACTTGATTCTTTAGATATTGAAAATTAAATAAAGAACATTATGTTAATTTAAGCGTACAGAAACGTTGCTGTTGTTCCAGCAAAGATCTTATTTTAACTTTACCGAGTGCCTAGTAGGTAATTTGAGAAATGGAATAATTTTAACAGCTTTAACGGATCACCCTAGTTAATCTGCAGATTAGCTAGGTAATGTACACATTAACGGATTTCGAGCTTTAGCAGTAACATATACACAAAGGAAAGTAGAGGAATTTTGCAATCATCTGACAGTCAAATTTGACTATCTCCATGTTTTGAGGTCTCCTGAACCCAAAGTGAATTGACATGATGACGATATGAAATTTTGCATGGTAGCTTGTATATAAGGGGCATTAATGCTATTAAATTTTGGTGGTTAAGGTTGGGGTGAAGAGATGATCTCTTTTATTGTCATTGTCATCCATTAATATTTTTATCATAACTTTTAAAGTAAAAAAAACTTTTAAATCAAACTTTTGGTTGATTGTTTGGTCAAGTACAGAGATACCACTGTATTTGATTTTGATATTATATGTAATAGCATCAAAGAATACCACCTGTATATTTTTCCAAAATAGATTACTTGAATGGATGAGATTTATCTTACTGAAATGAAACAAAAAAAAACAAAAAAATCATTATTTGAGAAAGTTATAAAATATTCTTAGAGATCTTGCAAGATCTTTCTAGTTCCAGACTATAAACTGGTATACACATTCATATATGATTGCTGAGTAAAAATTAACTCTCTCAACATGGTGATGGTTGGTTGACTTAGTTTTGCATCTTTTTGATTTTATTTTTAACATTAGAAATTTAAATATCTGGATCAGTACTGAACTTTGATCTAAAGTAAATATTTTCTCAATGGATCTGTAATTAACTATTGTCTCAATGTGCCATTGCTTCCATAACTTCTATAGATTAAAAAATTGCTGCACTATTTTTGATTTTTATTTAAAGAAAATACTATAGTGTAAAATATCCAGAATGCAAAAAATGAGTAAAAACTGAGCTTGAAACAAAGAATAAAAACTGAAAATTTCTAATCAAATAATGAGACAATTTACTGAAAATCACTAAATAGAAAAAAGGTTTCCTGTTACAAGAGTGGACTGAAAAGTTTTCATCACTAGAGGATGTTTTATTTGGAAATATTTTTCCCATGTTGCATTAGCCATGCATGCATTGACTCCAAATTTCACATCAATCTGGCTAATAGTTTTTTACAAGCATTGAAGTGAGATACCCTGTGAGCCTGTTCGTATATGGAGAAAAATAAATTCTAGTTATCAAATTTTTCCATTTGGAGGAAAAACAACAGAAATCAAATTGGATTGGACAAGATTCTTGATGGTTCATCACCATGGTAAGTTTGTGTGTGTAGCCATGCTTGAATTCCAAAACCCAAAAAGTGATGAACCATATTCAGGACATCAAAAAATTGTTTCGGCCACGTTTCTTTATATAGAAAGAGTGCAGAAAAAATGACGTCATGAGCAGTTATTGCTGCACATTTCTAAATATGGATACCGTAATCTATTCTTCACTAATTCCAGTTACAGCTGAAAGTATTTTAATTAAAGAACTACAATATAACAAATGATATATAAAGAATTGAGCATTTCTTTCCAAAAGTGTGAACAAAGTAGAGAGACAGAAGATATAGTATTTTCCTAATTATCTATTCTTTAGATGACTTTCAGAGTCATTTTAGAAATTTAATCCTCAAATATTTTTATCAGCAGTCACTTTGACTTTATTTTTACAGAATTTCTCATATACATACAAGTGTTAATTTGCATTGCATATGTAGTGGATGAAAAAGCTGCTTTGCTGTGTAGCAATCAAGAAGTGCTGCATAAAGAAATGTGACCTACCACTCCAGAAATTGGATAAAATCCATGACAGAAGATTGCCAAATCAAACACCCTAAATATGAAATTAAGGAAGATGTGGGCATCGTCTCAGAATGAGTGTTATGCAAAAACTTAACTAAAGATATAATTGAAGTAACAAATACATGCCAGAAATTTAGCAACAGTGGTAGCAAGAACATTCCAAATCACTAGTTAATAGTTATATAGCGAACAGTTGCATTTAAAATTGAAACAAAGTATTTTTTAACATTATTAAAAACTTTCCAAAACTTAAATGTATAGAATATGGTTTGTTGTATACAATATATATGATAGAAATTTAAAAAATTTTTGCAATTTTAAAATAAATACAAAGGTTTTTAGTTTTCAATGGTAATTAATATGACAGTTTATTGCCATGTCAATTGTTAAGATAAAACAGATGATACTTTTTTACATCTCTTTCTTAGCTAGTTTTAATTTTATTTCTTCCCACAGATACTCAATGGAATCTAGATCCAAACCAAAGTGATAGTGAAAGAATATGTGAAATCTCAATGTTATCTTGGAAGTATACTTCAGATTTTATTCTTACAATATGACAACCCTGTCTAGTCCTAATTTAATGGCTTTAGTAAAAGGATTTTCACACATTACTGATGAGACCATGAGAAAATAATAATACTTAAACATCAGCTTTTCAATTCCTTTGCTGCTCATACACCTTCACATCATTACCGAATCACTTCCATGTTTTACAGTTGGTCTAATACACATTTTATTTTATTAAAGGTTTTTCACTCTTCTCTAACTGCACTTTGTAAAAATAATAAAATGGCTGCATATTAAAAGGTTTTGTTTGAGGTTTGGAGAAAAACAGAACTGTTTGAATACAATAGTGTTACTTTCATCAGACTAAACATGATTCCAAAATATAACTGGACTCAAGATACTTTTTAATTCACACCAGTTGTTTCTTCTCATTTTGTTTCCTTATCCATGGTTTCTTCCAAGCAACTCTAATCATTTCTCAATATCTTTTTGATCACACTCTCCCGTGCTGAATTTTTTCTTCCTTTCTTCCACTTTCTACTTTCCTAGGGGATTTAAACATATTAACAATATTTTTGACAAGACTTGATGTTTCAAGATCATCACCAATTTTACCCAAGTGTGTGCCATGCTCAAATTATCTAATGTCATTAAACAATTCATTTTTTTGGAGTTATGTCAAACAAAAACTTAAAATTGTAAATTACCTTTTAACAATTTTAAACCTTCTGATATTTATGCAAATAATTGCATTTTCTTCTTTTTTACAAAAGCACAGTACCAATTTCTTCATTTTTATCCTAATAATTTTCAATGGTATGGTATTTTATTTTGCAAGTTTTAAGATTAAATATATTGTATGTATATATGAATAAACAATTTACACAAACAAATGCATAGATTTTATATATACCAAACAGAGATGGAATGACAGTTGGTCATTGAGGACATTAAGTTTAGTTCACACTGATGGGTTATTTGCTCTGTTTTTCACTTTCGCTAGTGAATGACGAAGTGTGAATACTGAATAGTTTACTGAATAGCATAAAAAATGCTATACAAAAATGATGTTTATAATCATCCCTTCTATGATTTTAAGACATAACCAATACTTTTTATACTTCATTTCCCCGGTAACTGATTGTAAAGGTGCATACCATAGTCATTGTGTAATGCTTCAGAGGCCTTAATTAACTATCCACAGCTGGCTTGGTTATAGAAAATATGAAAAAAAAATTTTATTATACAGCACTTGAGAAAACATCAGTTTCTTTAATTTTGATGTCTTCATGGCTATTTAAAACTTTTAATGTAACTTTTATGAATTTTTATCTTATCTTTATTGAAACACCAACTGAAGAGTGACTTTTTCAGAGTCCGAAATGCATTTTGGGTGTATTNAAATTTCTTTATTTCTTTGTACTTAAACATAAAATAAATTTAAGAAATTTTTTGTTCATATTCACTAGTGTGATAAGTCCTAAAATATAAATAACTGGTTAGGTTATTAGAAACATAAGTTGTATTTATTTTAAATAAAAATAATGTTGTATATTTACAAACCATATTTTCAGAAAGTTTTGAACAGTACTTTTTTGTTACATCTATTGAAATCAATATATGTAATGTGCCAATAAGTATTTTTGTTGTCTATACATGGTCTTGTTATGGTATATGGCAAATATACACCCACAACTGCCATAAATGAGCAAGCTAAATTTGGATATAATGACTATAAATTAGAAATGAATTTGGCACTAGAGTGAGGCATTTAGTCCGATCATTTATGGCAGTTGTGGGTGTATAATTGCTTAATATCAGGTTTCGATTGATGTATATATTTGTATGGTATATGGCATTTTTAATTTTTTTCTTTTTTGCACTAATTATTTGAAGCTATGATCTTCAAATAATTAAAGAGCATGCCATGAAAATTTTGGTTAAAGTTAACAGAATTGGCAAGTCACAAAATTACAACAACCATGATTACAATAAGCAGATTCTACTGTACTAAAAATATCCATGAATGAAAGCTGCAATGATAAAAATTTTACCTTTAAAGTGATATTTTTAAGTATTGTATCTTCAAGAACAGCTTGTAATTTATTATTAATTTCCAAAGACAATTCCAAACTCATATGAGAATCAGCAACATGTGATCTATATACAGAAGCCATTACACCACCTTTTTTAGCTACAACAGCCTGAAATATGTAAATAATTTTTCAAACATGAAATTGATAACAAATTATAAAATATTTTATTGAAAATTAATACATTTATAATTTATCAATTAAAAAATTACCTTGGTCCATTTTCCTTTGGACAGCTTTATCAGAGAAAAAAAGTTTATTTTAAAAATATATAAGATAATAAGGTTGTTTAAACTAAGGCTAACATAGTTTTCAAGTAATATAAATAGGCCTACACATGTATGTATAAACTTCATTGGAAATAAATCAGAGGTGATACAATTCAATTCTAATAAGTTTCCAACTAAACTGATCTGATCTGATCTATCCACGTCACATTGGTAATAAATGAAAACCTAAAAGTTCATTGGTTTATATTTGAATTTGTTCACTAACATTTTACTCTCTAAAGCAGTGGTTCTTAACCTTTTTATACTCGCGACCCATCAAATATTTCATAATTTTTTTGTGAACCCCATTTTTTTAAATAATAATTTATATTTGTTAAATTATCTATAATAAATTGATTTTTTTATTATTGCTTTATTTTTAAAATTCCAAGCATTAATAGTTTCTTAGAATTACTTTGGAATAAAAGAAGTAAATACTGTGGTGTAAGTAGCATATTTGCATTTATTTCTTCTGTAGTAACAAAGTTGTATGTAAGAAGAAATAAATAAAGTTTTCGTAATTTAGTTCTTTTATCTTTCTTATTTCACTTTTCAATATGATATTCGGTTATACATCAATTTTCTTTTTATTATATTCTGAAGGAAATTTTGCAAGATTTGGCTGCCCCTGGCAAACTTCTTACGGACCCCCAGTTAAGAAACACTGCTCTAAAGAGATAAAAGATTACATTTTAATTTATGGATACCTTTTACATTTAGATCCTAGACAATTATAATCATCGATTTATTGTTTAAGGTATTTTAATCTGCTGTTTCCACAGCAGCATTTTGAGAACCTTAGCAAAAAAAAATGTCCATTTTTGAGTTGAATGGGACTTTTCGTCAGGACCTCAAACCAAAACACATTTCATTTTCAGTCAATTTCACCTAATTTCCATAAGAAAGGTATGAGGGGTTCTTTATAACAGTTAGAAAAATAGCCAGATCTGGCAACATTTCTCATCCATCACTATGCAGTATCCCTACCATGTTGGTGCCCTCAAAAGACAATGTCAACTATACACAACATGACCATAGATGGCAAATAACATGTGAAGAGGATACTGTCAACCATGGGTTAGTTTTACAGCACAATATATCCACTTTGAATGCCTGCCATGCAAAACAATGTAAAGGATGTATATCAGAAAAAAGATACTTTGTTTTGACTTTTGACTAAGATCATCTCTATTTGCTAATCAGAAACTACACCAGTATAATAAGTCCTGTTAAATTAATAAACAAGGTCCACGTAGACAGAATATACACAGAAATTTGAATCCAATGTATTGGTTACTAGCAGACCCCACCACACATTGTGGCTCAAAATGTATCTATTATAAATGTATAACACTTCCCCATGGGGGGGAATTTTTCCGAAAAATCCCTTAGTGTACATTTTCTTGACGTACCCTATTAAAAAGCAATCAAAAACGCAAAAACCCGCATCTAAAATAATATAATAGAAGACAAGTTCTTCACAGTAAGCCTTAATTCTGTCCCTCTCCTCCGCGGGGGAATATCGAAAAATCCCTTCTTAGTGTGCATTCTGTTGATGTACCCCATTAAAACGCAAAAAACCGCATCTAAAATAGTATAAATAGAAGCAGAGTTCTTTACGGTAAGCCTTAATCCTAACCATCTCCCTTCAGTGGGGGGAATTTTGACATGTATATTATATAAAAACACATGCGTATTGGAATGCAGTGTTGTGTCGAAATTTCAAAGGAATCGGTAGGAACAAACGAACATTACATTTTTATTTATATAGATAGATAGATGATGATCTGCTTTAGTTCATTTTCACAGAAAAGCAAACTTAGGTCGTCTTACTCGTAGCGCCATCTGTTGGACATAAAAGCCTTAACCTAGATTATATATTTTAATTTATATGAATGTTTAACGGAATAATATACAGTCTATGTCCACCCTGAGGTTCCATTCTAAATATTGGTGAAAGAATTTTTGAAATCGGATGAGTAGTTT
>NW_019384891.1:649423-649794 GCF_000671375.1 Centruroides sculpturatus
GGTGCTTTGCATTAGAAACTGCTAACATTTTCTTTGCTTGCTTTTCTAAACATTTCTTGGCTTCATCACGCTGTATTTTCTGATCCATATTCTTTTTACAGATGATGCACAATACATTCTTACCATACTCTTCCTCTTTAGGATCTACTTAACCACAAACTGCATGAACAAACATATTACATGATTTACACTTGTTAGCACTTGATGCTGCTTTTGAGCAAACAATACAGACTATGTCTTGTATAGTGCTCTTTACAGGCTCCGTACAAAACTGTGATGGCGATTCTGCTGAAGTTGAGAGTAACTCAGTGATGACTTCTTCAATTTGCAGAGGCGATTCCTTGGAGGTGCAGGGTAACTGAATATACTTC
>NW_019384891.1:651034-683208 GCF_000671375.1 Centruroides sculpturatus
AAAAAACCGCATCTAAAATAGTATAAATAGAAGCAGAGTTCTTTACGGTAAGCCTTAATCCTAACCATCTCCCTTCAGTGGGGGGAATTTTGACATGTATATTATATAAAAACACATGCGTATTGGAATGCAGTGTTGTGTCGAAATTTCAAAGGAATCGGTAGGAACAAACGAACATTACATTTTTATTTATATAGATAGATAGATGATGATCTGCTTTAGTTCATTTTCACAGAAAAGCAAACTTAGGTCGTCTTACTCGTAGCGCCATCTGTTGGACATAAAAGCCTTAACCTAGATTATATATTTTAATTTATATGAATGTTTAACGGAATAATATACAGTCTATGTCCACCCTGAGGTTCCATTCTAAATATTGGTGAAAGAATTTTTGAAATCGGATGAGTAATTTTGGAGATTACCTGCTGCAAGCAAACTTAAAAACATTACCTCTTTATAATATTAGTATAGATTGGCTACCTCTCTAAAATATATACAATAAATCCATGATTTTAAATTAATTGATAAATTACTTTTTTAATGGTTTTTCATTAATGAACATCTCCAATAAAGTTCTATAAGTAACATATAATAATATGTTACTTATAGAACATATTATTATATGTTCTATAAGTATACATATTATAAATAATATGTATTGATAGTTCATACTGTCAATGAGGAATTTACTTTAATTTTTATGATTTCAAAATAAAATTTTAATAATGTCACTTTGGATAAGATAAAAATATGTTGTTAAATATTCCAATAATTCTTTAGCTAAGATATTTCTGTTCACTTATCTAAGAGAAATGTTTTAGATTTTTAATGTGCTTATATAATAATACTCATTTTCAGAGCCATTTTAAGCACAATTTTTTTACAGACATAATAAATATTTTTGTTTATATGTATAATTTTGTAATGAGCAATGAGAAGAAGCCACAAACTATGGCCAGTTATGCTGATGTGTTAGTGCACACTACTTATTTATCTGTAATAAATTTGTGAATAATCAAAATAACATTTTTAGTTTGGAAATGATTTGTTTTTCTGTAGTAAAGACTTCAATTATAATTTATTATTAAATACTACAAATATAAATAAACTTACTTTATTTTGATCCATAGTGTTAGTTGCCAATGCACCAGCTTCTTCTCTTATAATATAGCTTTGTATGATTCTGGAAATGAATGTACAGTACAGTAATTTATAAAACAGTTTTCAGTTATATTATTAAATAAACAAAACAATGATAAGTCTTCTAATAACTTGATAGCTATTGCAAAAATTTATAAGTGATTTCTGAAAATAATTAGATTTCTCTATCAAACTCTTTATATGAATTCATTTAAAGTTTCTCTAGAAATTTTTCATAATTGTCATGCTAGAAAAATTGATTTCATGGAATTACAAATATTTTAAACTGTTAGAAAGTTGTGTATGTGACCTTTGTCTTTGTGATCGTCGCGCCCTCCCCTCTGCTGTGTGTGGGGTCTGTTGAGTTATGTTCGTCAAGGGAGTTGTACTCTGGTTGAGTATAGTTTAGTTTGGAATGTGTGCTGTGGTCTAACGGACATCGCTTCCTAGTTCTCTCCACTTTCTTTGTGTTACCTTCGACATTACCCTTCATCATATCCAAACCCTGACATGGTAGCAGAGCGTGGTTGGTTTAAGGGTTTAATGATCGAGGTTTACCATACGAAAAACATCTAATTGGAGATTCAAGTAAGTGATATATACTTGTTTGCTTACGAAAGGCATAACCCGTCTGAACAAAGAGCAACGCCATGAATAGTGTGGGGACACAGCATGTTGATAAACTCGATGATGGCAACTACGAATCGTGGAAGCTACAAATGCGTAGCATACTTGTTTGCAATGAACTTTGGTCGTACGTAAATGGATCCATAGAAAAACCAGATACCGATCCTGGCCGAATAGATTGGCAAACAAAAGATGAAAAGGCTTTAGCATTAATCTTACTAGGCGTTAAGCAGAACCAGTTGAGCCATATAAAGAGGGCAGAAACTTCCAAAGAAGCATGGGATGAATTGGAAAGGATACATAAATCGAAAGGTCCAATTAAAAAGGCAGTGCTATACAAACAACTTTATCAGATGAAAAAGGGAACTGAACAATCAATGTCGAGACATGTAAGTGAATTTATGGAAAAGGCTGAACAATTAGAAGAAGCGGGTATCCCAATTCCAAGTGAGTTACTATCTATAATGTTACTAAATTCATTGCCCGATGAATACGAGACATTTCGAATTGCCATCGAGTCCAGAGACGACATACCGAAACCTGAATTATTAAAAATAAAATTAATTGAAGAAGAAGTAAGACGACAAGAGAAGCAAGAATCTTTAGTCGAACAAAGTGCTCTGTACATAGGATCGAAACAAAAGAAAAGTTCCTTCCGACAAAACTACCCAAAAGGAAATAGTCGTTCTTCTTCACAATTCACAGGAACATGTTACATATGCGCTAAACCGGGCCACCGTGCAGCTGAGTGTAGAAGTAATAACAGATATTCGCAAAGGAACAATACACGCAAAAAGAATGACGCTATGGCGGTCACAGTACAAACGGCTCAACCTCTAAACTCAACAGACTGGTGTCTTGATAGCGGAGCAACCGCACATATGTGTAGCGACTGTACGAAATTTACAGAGATAAATCAAGATCACAAAGAAATACAAACTGCAGGAAAAGATGCATTAAGATCCGTTGGAACTGGAACAATTAATATAAGCGTGCGTGTCAACAACACCAATAATACAATCAAGCTACAAGACGTGATAGCCGTTCCAGATTTGAGAAACAACTTGATATCTGTACCTAAAATTACAGAACATGGATATTCTGTCACATTCAAAAGAGAATCTGCAACTGTTACTCGCCAAGATGGTTCCATCGCCTTGATAGCAAAGAAAAGAGATCAGCTATACGTAGTAGAAACTAGATCTGACGCAGTATTGAATGTAGAAGAAAGTGACAATCTTTTGAGATGGCATCAACGACTTGGTCATCTAAACATCAACGATCTAAAGAAACTAGCAAGCAAAAAAATGGTAGATGGAATAACATTGAAACAAACCCAAGACAAAATTGACTGTGAAACATGCTGCAAAGGTAAGATTCATCAATTACCCTTTAAGTCATCCAACACGAGAGAGAAAAGTATACTGGGATTAGTCCATTCTGACATATGTGGTCCAATGAGTGTGGAATCCCTAGGCGGTTCTAAGTATTTTGTGACATTCATTGACGACAAAACACGCTATGTCGAAGTAGCAATGCTCAGACACCGATCTGAAGTACTCGAAGCATTTAAACGATACAAGGAAAGAGTCGAAAACGAAACTGGTCAAAGAATCAAAAGGCTTCGTACTGACAACGCAAAAGAATACTTGTCAAAAGAATTTACCAATTATCTTGGAGAAAAAGGAATAAGGAGACAGTTGACAGTCGAGCATACTCCCCAACAAAACGGAATAGCCGAACGAGCAAACAGAACTCTCGTTGAGATGGCGAGATGCATGATGATTCAATCCAATGTACCTCAGAGTCTATGGGCAGAGGCTATCAACACAGCAGCCTACATAAGAAATCGTTGTCCCAGCAAAGCCTTAGAAAAAGAAACTCCACTCGAACTATGGACTGGAAATAAACCTTACGTTGGATTTGTAAGAATTTTCGGTAGTAAAGCAATTGCTCTGCAAAAGGGACAGAAGAGAAATAAATTTGAGCCAAAGGGAAAGGAATACATTCTAGTTGGCTACTCACAAGAGTCAAAGGCGTACCGACTATGGGAGAAAGGCACTAAAACTGTCATAAAGGCTCGAGATGTGCGCTTCTTCGAAAAACTAGAAACCGAAAACGAACAGGACTTATTTAGTGCGCCTTTAAATTTAATACCAACCATAAAAAACATCGAAGTTGATGAGAGTAATGTCCCTTCCGCTGACATGCAAAACGAAGATATCCCCTCACATAATGATGGAACATTAGATCCGCAACCAAAACGCAAAGCGGGACGCCCACGATTAATTAAAAGTGGAAAACCTGGAAGACCAAAGAAGGTGTATAATGAAACAGCAGATATCGCAAAATGTGACGAATTGCCAGATCCTACAAGTGTAACAGAAGCATTAAGCCGAGAAGATAGAGAGGAATGGTTAAATGCCATGGATTCGGAATATAAGTCTTTAATGGAAAATAATACATGGGAATTAGTCCCACGCCCAAAGGACAGAAAAATAATTTCAAATAAATGGGTGTATAAAATAAAAAGAAAACAGGATGGCACCGTCGATCGCTATAAAGCCAGGTTAGTTGCATGTGGATACCAACAGAGAGAAGGAATTGACTTTGAAGAAGTGTTCGCTCCAGTAGCAAGATATGAAACGATCCGAGCATTCCTCGCTGGGTGTGTGGAAAACGAAATGCATGTGCACCAAATGGACGTAATTACGGCTTTCATACAAGGTGACTTAACGGAAGAAATATATATGGAGCAACCAGAGCATTTCAAAACAAAAGGAGGAGAAGATAAGGTGTGCCGATTAACTAAACCCCTATACGGATTAAAACAAGCAGGACGCGAATGGTACAAGCGACTAGACAGCTACCTCCTAAGTATAGGCATGAAGAGAACGAGTTCGGATCCTTGCGCTTACACCCAAAATGAAGGCAGGGACAATGTTATCATCATAGTTTATGTTGATGACATGCTAATTGCCTCACGCAACTTAGAGATGATAACAAAAATCAAACACATCCTTCAGAAAGAATTCAAAATGAAGGATTTGGGTGTAGCAAGTGAAGTTCTGGGAATACGAATAGAAAGAGAGGGGACTACCGGAAAGATGAAACTGACTCAAGAAAAGTACGCTAAAGATCTTCTAAAAAAATTTAATATGCAAGCATGTAGACCAGTTTCAACACCGATCGAATCAAATCAAAAACTAACAAAAGAGATGGCTCCGCAGTCAGAAAGCGAAACGAATGAAATGAAAGGAAAACCATACAGAGAACTTATCGGCGGACTCCTTTATCTGGCGAACTCGACACGCCCAGATCTGGCATTTGCAGCTAGCATGTTAAGCCGTTTCTGTTCTAATCCAGGTATCGTTCATTGGAAAATGGCCAAGAGAGTACTCCGATACATTCAAGCAACTGTAAATTACGGTCTACACTACGAGAAGTGCGATCAGAAGCTGTGCGCACATGTGGACTCAGATTGGGCAGGAGATACTGACGACCGGAAGTCTTCATCAGGCAACATAATAATTCTAGCGAACGGACCTATCAGCTGGGAATCAAAAAAACAAAGATCTGTTGCGCTTTCGACGATGGAGGCGGAGTACATGGCCCTATCCGACGTGACCAAGGAAGTCATCCATATGAGAAGGATGCTAAGAGAAATGCAATTTGAAAGTTACGTGAATACGCCGACGATAGTTTACTGTGACAGTCAGAGCGCTATTCAGCTAAGCAAAAACACGGTTCATCATGGGAGAAGTAAACACATTGACATCAGGTATCACTTCTCCCGTGAAGCTCAAGAAAAGGGGGAAATTAAAACAGAATACATCCCCACCACAGAGATGAAAGCGGATGTGCTAACGAAGGCCCTTCCGAGAAGCAAACATGAAGCAAACGTCAAGCTGCTTGGACTAAACAAAGCCTAGGTAGAACCACCGGTAACTATTTACAATACTGAAGACAGATAACACGATGTATGTGTATGTGTATATATCAATATATATCATAATGGATACGACAGTGCTTCCAAAAAAAAAAAAAAAATATCAAATGATAAGTTTCAGTGTATATGCAGACTCTGGGCACACCGATAGAGAGGGTGTTAGAAAGTTGTGTATGTGACCTTTGTCTTTGGTGATCGTCGCGCCCTCCCCTCTGCTATGTGTGGGGTCTGTTGAGTTATGTTCGTCAAGGGAGTTGTACTCTGGTTGAGTATAGTTTAGTTTGGAATGTGTGCTGTGGTCTAATGGACATCGCTTCCTAGTTCTCTCCACTTTCTTTGTGTTACCTTCGACATTACCCTTCATCATATCCAAACCCTGACATAAACTTAATTTCTAATATGGCAAATTTTATGAATGAAATATTTTTGAAAGGATCTTGGGCATCAACGACTTGGTCATCTAAACATCAACGATCTAAAGAAACTAGCAAGCAAAAAAATGGTAGATGGAATAACATTGAAACAAATCCAAGACAAAATTGACTGTGAAACATGCTGCAAAGGTAAGATTCATCAATTACCCTTTAAGTCATCCAACACGAGAGAGAAAAGTATACTGGGATTAGTCCATTCTGACATATGTGGTCCAATGAATGTGGAATCCCTAGGCGGCTCTAAGTATTTTGTGACGTTCATTGACAACAAAACACGCTACGTCGAAGTAGCAATGCTCAGACACCGATCTGAAGTACTCAATGCATTTAAACAATACAAGGAAAGAGTCAAAAACGAAACTGGTCAAAGAATCAAAAGGCTTCGTACTGACAACGCAAAAGAATACTTGTCAAAAGAATTTACCAATTATCTTGGAGAAAAAGGAATAAGGAGACAGTTGACAATCGAGCATACTCCCCAACAAAAAGGAATAGCCGAACGAGCAAACAGAATTCTCGTTGAGATGGCGAGATGCATGATGATTCAATCCAATGTACCTCAGAGTCTATGGGCAGAGGCTATCAACACAGCAGCCTACATAAGAAATCGTTGTCCCAGCAAAGCCTTAGAAAAAGAAACTCCACTCGAACTATGGACTGGAAATAAACCTTACGTTGGATTTGTAAGAATTTTCGGTAGTAAAGCAATTGCTCTGCAAAAGGGACAGAAGAGAAATAAATTTGAGCCAAAGGGAAAGGAATACATTCTAGTTGGCTACTCACAAGAGTCAAAGGCGTACCGACTATGGGAGAAAGGCACTAAAACTGTCATAAAGGCTCGAGATGTGCGCTTCTTCGAAAAACTAGAAACCGAAAACGAACAGGACTTATTTAGTGCGCCTTTAAATTTAATACCAACCATAAAAAACATCGAAGTTGATGAGAGTAATGTCCCTTCCGCTGACATGCAAAACGAAGATATCCCCTCACATAATGATGGAACATTAGATCCGCAACCAAAACGCAAAGCGGGACGCCCACGATTAATTAAAAGTGGAAAACCTGGAAGACCAAAGAAGGTGTATAATGAAACAGCAGATATCGCAAAATGTGACGAATTGCCAGATCCTACAAGTGTAACAGAAGCATTAAGCCGAGAAGATAGAGAGGAATGGTTAAATGCCATGGATTCGGAATATAAGTCTTTAATGGAAAATAATACATGGGAATTAGTCCCACGCCCAAAGGACAGAAAAATAATTTCAAATAAATGGGTGTATAAAATAAAAAGAAAACAGGATGGCACCGTCGATCGCTATAAAGCCAGGTTAGTTGCATGTGGATACCAACAGAGAGAAGGAATTGACTTTGAAGAAGTGTTCGCTCCAGTAGCAAGATATGAAACGATCCGAGCATTCCTCGCTGGGTGTGTGGAGAACGAAATGCATGTGCACCAAATGGACGTAATTACGGCTTTCATACAAGGTGACTTAACGGAAGAAATATATATGGAGCAACCAGAGCATTTCAAAACAAAAGGAGGAGAAGATAAGGTGTGCCGATTAACTAAACCCCTATACGGATTAAAACAAGCAGGACGCGAATGGTACAAGCGACTAGACAGCTACCTCCTAAGTATAGGCATGAAGAGAACGAGTTCGGATCCTTGCGCTTACACCCAAAATGAAGGCAGGGACAATGTTATCATCATAGTTTATGTTGATGACATGCTAATTGCCTCACGCAACTTAGAGATGATAACAAAAATCAAACACATCCTTCAGAAAGAATTCAAAATGAAGGATTTGGGTGTAGCAAGTGAAGTTCTGGGAATACGAATAGAAAGAGAGGGGACTACCGGAAAGATGAAACTGACTCAAGAAAAGTACGCTAAAGATCTTCTAAAAAAATTTAATATGCAAGCATGTAGACCAGTTTCAACACCGATCGAATCAAATCAAAAACTAACAAAAGAGATGGCTCCGCAGTCAGAAAGCGAAACGAATGAAATGAAAGGAAAACCATACAGAGAACTTATCGGCGGACTCCTTTATCTGGCGAACTCGACACGCCCAGATCTGGCATTTGCAGCTAGCATGTTAAGCCGTTTCTGCTCTAATCCAGGTATCGTTCATTGGAAAATGGCCAAGAGAGTACTCCGATACATTCAAGCAACTGTAAATTACGGTCTACACTACGAGAAGTGCGATCAGAAGCTGTGCGCACATGTGGACTCAGATTGGGCAGGAGATACTGACGACCGGAAGTCTTCATCAGGCAACATAATAATTCTAGCGAACGGACCTATCAGCTGGGAATCAAAAAAACAAAGATCTGTTGCGCTTTCGACGATGGAGGCGGAGTACATGGCCCTATCCGACGTGACCAAGGAAGTCATCCATATGAGAAGGATGCTAAGAGAAATGCAATTTGAAAGTTACGTGAATACGCCGACGATAGTTTACTGTGACAGTCAGAGCGCTATTCAGCTAAGCAAAAACACGGTTCATCATGGGAGAAGTAAACACATTGACATCAGGTATCACTTCTCCCGTGAAGCTCAAGAAAAGGGGGAAATTAAAACAGAATACATCCCCACCACAGAGATGAAAGCGGATGTGCTAACGAAGGCCCTTCCGAGAAGCAAACATGAAGCAAACGTCAAGCTGCTTGGACTAAACAAAGCCTAGGTAGAACCACCGGTAACTATTTACAATACTGAAGACAGATAACACGATGTATGTGTGTGTGTATATATCAATATATATCATAATGGATACGACAGTGCTTCAAAAAAAAAAAAATTATCAAATGATAAGTTTCAGTGTATACGCAGACTCCGGGCACACCGATAGAGAGGGTGTTAGAAAGTTGTGTATGTGACCTTTGTCTTTGTGATCGTCGCGCCCTCCCCTCTGCTATGTGTGGGGTCTGTTGAGTTATGTTCGTCAAGGGAGTTGTACTCTGGTTGAGTATAGTTTAGTTTGGAATGTGTGCTGTGGTCTAATGGACATCGCTTCCTAGTTCTCTCCACTTTCTTTGTGTTACCTTCGACATTACCCTTCATCATATCCAAACCCTGACATAAACTTAATTTCTAATATGGCAAATTTTATGAATGAAATATTTTTGAAAGGATCTTGAATATTGAAATTTCAATTTTCAAATGTTTAGTAGTACATTGAAAGTAAGTATCACTGATAACACAACCTGTAACTACACACTTTGGTAAGAATTCTATTTAAAAATTTTTAAAATAATTTCTTGTTATAAATTGTTATCATATGAATAATATAGCAACACATATCAATGTATCAGTGACATATACAGTTTATAAAAGATTCTTTTATTAAAAGACTACATACAATATTCTTATTTAAGAGTAAGCAATATAACAATGAGATAACTCTAAGTTATCTCATTGTTATGTTATAGTCACAACTTATGCAATTTATGCAAATGTATTTATTGCTGTTATGCTTAATAAAATCAATATATTACAACTAATTGATATACATTTTTTATCTATTAATTATTTAAAAAGTTATACTAATTTCCTACCTTGTTTTCTTTTTTATTTCATCGATTAAATGATTAATATGTTCTTCTTGAAATTCAATTTTTTCATTTTTTCTTGCTAAACTTCTTTGTAATTTTACAATTCTTTCAATTAACATTTGCTTATTTACTTCTGAAAGAGGCGAATTATTTGATAAGGAGGCATTTTGACTGTTCACCTGTAAAAAACAAGTTTTAGTCTTCACAGTATTTTTAAGATGAATTTTATAAATAAATTAATTTCATACTTTAGTTTCAGATGTTTTAGTTTGTGAAGAATGTGAACTTGGAATTTTTCCTCCACTAAATGTAACAGCTGGAGCAGCATGTGAAGTAGGATTTTGATCATTTGATATTTTGGCAACATTGTTATTCGTTAAAATATCAAGTGATCCTGTGGAACTTGTTCTTGATCCCAAACTTACTGAATCCCCAGTTGTGTGATTAATTTCATAATTTTCCAACCTCCTTTTTGCTTGTAATAATTCCCTAGACAGTTCCTGTAATAAAACCTCAATTTAAAAATGGAAAAAATATCAGCAAGTATCTTTTCAATTATTTTTTTTTACCTTAATGCTAGTTATATGCCTTCTTTTAGTAACTTTATTTTCATTTACAGCATCTTCCAATTTAACTGTAAGATCCTCCACTAAAAAATTTTTTAATGATTAGTTTTATTTATAGGAAAAACTTTTTATGGATATAAAATATTGAAATTCTTAACCTGTTTTAGTTTTTTCTGCTAGTTTTCGTGCTAATAGCTGAGTTTCTTCTTTTCTTTGTTTTCTTTCATCTTCTAATTGATCTATCTATTAAAGTTACATAAAATTCTAAACTCTAACAGTCAAAAATATACACACTTATATTTAAATCTCATTATAAAATTTAAATTTTATTAGTCTAAGTTATACTTACTTCAATTTCATTGAACTGATTATTACAAAGAATTAAATAAATAATTTAATAATTTAACATTAGCATTAAATGCATAATTTCATCTAACAAACAACCATACAGACATTAAATTAAATTTTCGGAAAAAAAATCTAATAAACTGAACTTTAAAATATATCTTGAAATTTTTTCTGTAAAGTTTCTAACCAAAGGTACTTAAAGTTAATATGAAATGATGGATATGATACAAGATGAAATAAATATTTATTGAAAAAATTTTAAATATAGATGAAATTACTAATAATAAAAAATTTTCCATAATCTATTTGTTCCAATGGAAATTTTCTTATACTTGAATTTCTTGTAAAAATAATGAAAAATATAAATCACATTCTTGAATGTGTTATATGTTTCAACTGTACACATTGTTCTAAGTTGTAGATTACTATGCTAAAAAATATATTATTAAAGCAATTCAAGTAATAATACAACTTCAACACAAAATAAACGTCTTCTAATTACTAACACTGTCTTGAGTAATAAATAGCCACACACAAAACCTTTTATTATCAGTGTTGTATTCAACACCAAACCTACTATCATTTTTGGCCTCCACCAAGGCCTTCTTCAGGTGCTAAACTAAGTGGCATCCCCTTGGACCATTAGAACGATGCTGCCGGAGCAATAAACAATAAACTTCAAATCTATTTTATCACTCGAATCATAACTCTTAAGTTAAATTACTCATATTTACATTTAAAAAATATTTTAAAATAACTTTTTCAAATGATTCTATATTTTCTATTCCTGAAAATTACAGAATATTTTTAAAAATAAAAAAAAAACAAAAACTATAAAAAATTTCTTGTTTCGATATTTACATTATACAAAATAAGAACATGAACAGAATTAGTTCTTTAAAATATTAAAAAGAGTTTGAAAAATTTTAATTGTTTAAAATGAAGAAAAACAATTAAATGTAAAGTATAAACGTGATAATGTTTCTATGTAACCAATTATATTTAAGTGAAAATATCATAATTATTGCTGAAATTTAAAAATTATGTGTAAATTATTAAAGAAACAATTACTGATTATTCAATGACTGAACTAAGTGAATGATACTTAATAAAGTCATTAAATAAAGATATGTAACTTTAAATAAAGATATTTTGAAAATTAATTTTATATTGTTATTAAAAATTTACTCACCAATTCTATATTCTGATTTTCTAATTCTGTACATTTTTTATTTATTCGATTCATTTCATCTTCTAATGTTTGTGCCTAAAAATTTCAGTTATAAAAATATTAATGAATTCAGATACTAGAAATTATTTTAAATAAAATTTTGTTTTATTTACATTTAATTTATATTAACCTAACATATCATAAATAGATTCAACTTGAAGAACTGCAAATGCCATTATATAAAAGTTGACCTCAAGATTTTCAGTTCAAAATTCTAGTTTAAAACTATGCCCACCATATAAGTTAACCCCCAAGTATATAGTATAGTGGTAGTCTAAAGTTGAAATATATATAGTGTATGATATTCTTTGACAAAAAACAGTAAAGGTTTACATTTAATATTCATCATACGTATTGAACTCCAGTTTTGGAAAGCTTTTTTCATTCTTAAAAAACAACTTATACACTAATATATACAGTATCTTATTTTAAAAATTTTACACACAAGTGTATCTAAAATATAACTTGTATTACATATCTATATTATTAAAAATTATGACTTTAGTGCATTACAGAAAAGTGGAGAACAGATCTGTGAAAGCAAATTGTGCTTCTTCCAGGAAATCAAGATTTGAGCTATCTAATTAGTGATATAGAAGAATAACTAATTTCTGTATTGTCACTTGGTTTGCTCAAATCTACATCATATTGCATTAAATTATATATAGCATCATTTACATTCTTCAAAATCTTAAAACATTTGAAAATTTTATTTAAAACTTCATTTTTTAATGAATTATTAAATAAATGTTCTTTATAAAACCTCTTAATAACATAAAATGACATCTTTAATATTTCAATGTAATTGAAACTTTCTTTATGTTTTTTTTCTATGTTGTAGACACATGTTAAAATTTGCCATTTATAAAATGCTAACCTGGTTTATGCAGATGTTGAAATGAGAGTATATATCTGCATCTGTCTAACAAAACTAGGCATTTCTTGTAATGTCTAATGGCTTAAAAATTTAAATATAAATATTTGTGCACTTCTATATAGTGTAACAAGCAAATTCATGGATATGTCCTCTCAATGGCAATTTATACTGTATATATTTTAAGTTTTAGTTTTTTCATTTTTGGCTCTTTCTGTCCTTTGGGCACTAAGAGGGTCTTTTTTTTCTTTACTCATCATGGGTTTGGCCAGACACACAAAGGGCAGCTAGATGGTGAGTGATGGGACTTTGTGTATCTGAGACTTACAATATGTAGAATTCAAATTCCTGGGGTTGCTCATATGGATTCAATCCTGAATCCCCAAGCAGCAAGCTGGGAATTCAGGATTATCCCATGTTGAAATTAACCTTAATTGAAATTAACCTTAAATTAATCCCATCTCATCAAATTAATCTCATTAACCTTGACAAAAATTCAACATGGCGGCCACACGCAATGAAGAAAAATTTCAACATGGTGGTCACACACAACGGAGAAAAATTTCAACGTGGAATAGGTTAATCCCATGTTGAAATTTTTCTTTGTTGTGTGTGGCCGCCATGTTGAATTTTTGTCAATGCCTAACAAAATTTTTTTTAAATAATACTTGTGGCTACTGTATCACTAAAAATTTTTTTTTTATTTTGCACAAACAAAATAAATATATTAAAAAATATAAAAACAAAATAAATTATATTTCAAAAGTTCGTTTTAATATAAAAATTATGACGCATAGCAACATCTAGTATCAAAAATGTTCCGATGCAGAAACGAGTATATTTGGGGTCAACTGGTCAGGTCAAATGATTTCAACACAAAAATACTCAGGAACAACATGGGACAAGTTAATCACCTCAGCCATCTAGCTGTCTCATTTTTGTGACACAAATTGGGCAGTGACAGACAACCTTGCCTAAATCATAATATCATAAAGTACTCAGCAAATCACTATACATATAACTAACACCTTATTCTTGCCGAGAAATATAATTTATTTGAAACAAACGTTTTCAGCCTGATTCACAGGCCATCCTCAGGTTTAGAACACATTTGAATTAAAAGATTCCATCAATGGAATACAAAATAAAAATTAAATAAGATAAAATTAAAATAAATTAAAGTATTAAATAACCAACAGAGTAACATAAAACAAAAATAAAAAACAAAAAAATATATAAAAATGTAAAAAAATGTACATAGAAGTATTAATAAATGCAATTACTAACACATGCAATAAAACTACTATTTTGATTGGTTAGAGCTCTTATTAAACTTCTTAACTATAAACTTCCGTGCAGAGGGAAGACTTTCTGCATCTCTCGCATTTAAACAGCCTTCTTGTATTTTACTCCTATAAATCTGAAACTTTCCGCTGTCAACGCCAAAGATGGAGAAGATAAAAGTTTTATGATGGTCACCTCATTCCATTTGACTACAGCTCCTGGTGCTTGCGCCATTCGGGATAAAATTGTTGCATTAGACCCCTTTCTGATATTATAACTATACTCCTTGATTCTAAGAACTAAACTCCTGGTGGTTACTCCAATATAGTCTTTTTTAATGCCCAATTGCATGTTCTCATATGGAATTCTATAAACCCCTGCTTTCTCTTCTGACATTATATCATCCTTATAATTCCTGAGGATTTTGTATAAATTAGGAGCCCTTTTTATAATCATCCTCAAACCTTTTCTGTGAGCAATCTCTTTCATGACTCTATTCATACTTTCATTATATGTAAATTTTACGATTCTATTGGGAGCATTTTTAAAAGACCCTTTCTTGATGTTTGCTTCATACTTCCTAACCATTCCCAGAATTTCACTTTTTTGGTAACCTAGGGTCTTGGCTATGCTTATTATTCTATTTATTTCTTTCCTCCTGTCTTGTACTCTTTCACAATACAAAAATGCCCTTCTTTTTAAAGCTCTGAAAGCTGCAAACTTGCCTAAATCTTCGACTAAGATTCTGTCAATTGTCTTCGTACTGGCACTGAAGTCATATGCTAATATTCTTGCAGTTGCACAACAATCCTCTTGAATCCATTCTCTCATCATGGCAATAAGTTCCTTGTTTTGAACTGAAGTTGTATGTTCAGTCATCATTCTTGAGAGTTTCCTGACCACATTTGAAACAATCAAACCACATTACTATTTGTGCATGAGATAAACACATATTGTGACATATTTGCCACAGCAATGTCAATATCTCAGATGCACTTTTAAAGTTTAAAACAGAATTTGATATTCACTTTGTTCCATGGTGCTTTCATGATAACACACTTACATCATCCTAACAAAAGAGCAACAGATTTCTTGCTACACTTAGCATGGGATGTGGTATTGCCAGACTGCAGATTATGGAACACACTACAGAATGCATTTCTTGCTACTTGGCATTTGTGTATTAGTCAATACATCTATCTCATTATGTAATTTTCAGACATGTATGCATATTTCCTTTACATTCAAATTTCATATATTGTTTTATTTAAAAAACAAACTACAGAATTAAAAATAGTAGTTTTAAAAGACTATTTGATACACTTTTTAAAATATCTAATAGTGAGTGGTGAACAGTACTGAAATTCTTATCTTTAGATAATATGAATAAATTCATTTTAAAGAATACAAATATTATTTCATTCATATTTGCAATTAGATTTAGAATTAATTTAATATATGAAAATTATAAATTATACATTATAAATATCTAAATGAGATTTCATTAAATAAATAATAATAAAAAATAAAAAAAAAAGTACATACTTTAGTCTCCAATAAACTATATTCTGATTGCAAAGCAACACTTTTAGCAGTTAATCTTTCAGTGAACTCCAACAATTCACCTTCCTTATTACGACAAGCTTCCATATCACACTGAAGTTCGGCATTTACTTGGCAGAATCTCTCAACTTCTTTTTGACTATTTAATACTCTTTCTTTTTCTCTGTAAAAATAAAACATTTAAAAACAAAACTTACATTTTACTGTTAATTATTATTCAGAGCTACAATAATGGATTTTATTCTTGACCATAAATTTAATATTTTAAATAATTAAATGCAAAAATAGATCAAGATTAGTTTATATCATCTTCATATTAGTTATTTATATTGGTTATTTTAAAAAATATCTTAATTTTAAACATTTCATATTCTTTATTCATTAAAACTCCCTTTATAAAGATGTTTCCTATACTTTTCATAAAAAGTATACTAAAATTTATATATTTTATCAGTATGAATTATATTTCAGTAAAACTAAAATTTTTTATATAGTTTTTTTTGATAGCACACAATTATATTTCAAACAAGACTACATTAGTATGTAAAATTTTTATATAGTGTGTTATGTCAGGGTCAATTTTTTTAGGTTTAATGTAAATGGTTTGTAGGTTTGTAAAACTTAAACTGTACTAATATTTACTTAAATGTACAATATATAAGATATTAGTTTCAAAATAATGATGTTAAAGAAAACTTTCTTTTGGCAATGTTCAATTTTGTATACCTGACACGGGTTCCTGAATATGGCCAAAAACATTTGTTTCTTAAACAGTTACTGCTGGAAGGTGCAATTTTTAAAGCATATGTGTGAATTCTTTTCCTGTTGACGTGACATTGTTGTAGTTGTATGGTGAGATTAATATATAATTGTACTTAGAAAAAAAATTATTCACAAACAATGAAAAACTATTTTGTTGTTTATATGGTTTTTATATGGTTCTGTATTACTTTATTATTTGTGATTTGGCTGCAAGTTAGTTTTTACTATAATTTTCAGTGTTAAAGTATGTGTACTTTCAGATTTCCTCTCAGTGTTGCATCCCATGTATTTATATGCAGTGATCGCTTTTTTGTTAACGTATGTCATACATTTGTTGTAAAAAATGCTCTAGAAACTTTTATTTTAATGTCTCTGACTCATTCACTGTTGCTATATGTTTATTTCACTATTTCTCCAATAGACGACATTGTTAAAAAAATTATTTTGCTGTTTTTGCCAGAAAAACTTACTTTCGTTTCAAAATCTGAAAGAATCTATGTAAATTGTTTTTAATAGATTTTCTTGCAAACAAATAATTATAAATAAAACAAGTAAAATGCCAAAGCCATTTTTGGGACAAGACTATGTCTGTGACTAGACTGCACACTGTTTTCTAAGGAAAACAGAAAAATGAGCAATAACCAATGAGGAAAAGCCAGCACCAGTACTCAGGGTCCTGGCATAATTATGGCAGGCTCCATTGGTTATGACAGGTTGTATTGTCACAGATCAGTTTGTAAGGAACCAAGTCTGAGCTTTATTTTTATTTTACTTTTATTTTGCTTTCATTATATTTTGTTTGGGGCTTATGTTTAGTTAAGACAAAGGTTTCCTCACCATTCACCTTAGTAACTTAAAAATAGAAGAAAAACCAACTCACCGACAAAAGAAAAGCGCCGTAGAAAAACTCGCGCACACTTGCGCTTCCCGAGCGGAAAAAAGTAAGTCCGCACCGACGAAAAGGGAGGGGAGACCCCACAACCCAGTTAGGAATCGCTAAACCTTAAAAAAATAAAGCATCCCGATAATTGTTAAAAAGAATAATGTAAAAGGTTAGCGAAGTATTGTCGGAAAATAATCTGCCAGATAAACAAGAAAAATTTAATGTTACAGATAAGTATGTAAATGAGGAGAGTGATCTCATTCAGAATTGTGACGTCACCTCACACTATAAAGCCTCTAACTCAAGTGAAAACGAACGAGGTGAATTCCTGATAGCAACGAGCTTTGGTGAGCTTCGTAGCAGTGAACGAGAGAGGTGTCCGATAGGATTTTGAATTTATTCGATTTGTGGATCGACGATTATAGAAAGTCTTGAGAGTTTGAGGAAATAGGTTCCTAGTATATTGAGGTGACGATTAGGATCTTTAATTTATAAGAATTATTGTTTATAAGTTAATTCTTTGATTTTGTCGAATTCCAAAGGGGAATAGAATTAAGTTAGAAATAGATTGATTTGAGTTTGTCGGTTTGATTCTTGTTGAATTTCATTGAATAAATTATTGTTTGATTTTTACTAAATACTGTATATAGTTTATTACTAGAAGTTTAATTAAATATTTGATTTTGTTATTGACAAACTTTGTCATTATTTAATTCGGTGCACGCTTAAAGTCCAGGCCTGGCACACTAACGCGAATCCGCGTAAAGTACCCGTTAGGGAACGGCTATTTCCGGCACACAGTAGTGTCAATAATCGTTGGAAGTCGGAAAAATAATATAGTACTTTACAAGTTCTTGGCTATGGTAAGTGAAATCATTTCAATGCTCACGGCAGGTCTTGCTCTCACTTTCCAATCTTCTTTGATATCAGTGGTTTTGAGCCTGATAGTTCAAACTTTGCCGGCCTCGGCCACGACACATTTTCAGTGAAATTAACCTATCCAATGTCGAAATTTCTCTCCGTTGCATGCCGTCCTGGGTTGAATTTTTGTTGATGCCAAACGAAAATTTCCCATTTTTGAAAAAAATAATTGTGGCGATTGTGTCATCCGAAATTTTTTTTTATTTTGCAGAAACCAAATAAATATATTAATAAATGTAAAAAGAAAAAAAATTATATTTCGGAAGTTAGTTTTAATATAAAATTATAACGACTAGCACCATCTAGTTTCAAAAACATTCTGATGCTGAAACGAGATATCTTGGGTCAAACAGTCAAGATCAGTATGTCGTGACCAGAGATATGTCAGGACTAACATGGGACAGGTAAATGGGTTTTTACAAAAATTTATTTGTCAAAATTTGATTTTGCATGTTCGCATTTCCAACTTCCCAATGAGCAATGCATGCACAAATCTCACACTAGTGCCTGTTTATAGAAAGATGTCATTTTGTATTTTATTTTGACTCAGTTCTCAGTCCCCTGACTACCTACAAGTCTGATTTTTTTTATGTGCACATGATTTTGACACCAAATACTCTGTGCCAAATTGCAACTCTGACATATACTCCTTCATACCTCTAAGGTGTGCAGCCATAACAGCACTGTGATTTTTACTGGCTTATCGAACAAACAAATACGAATGGACCCTAAACCATCACTGACTGATTGCCCCTGGAAGTCAGCTTGTTACAGAAACACAGCTTCCCTATTATCAAATGTCATGGCACACCACTGTGATGCATATTATGACAAGATTGTCATATTAAATATATGTAGACTAATTTAAAATAATATAAATTACTAGCTGCAAGGACCCACTTCGCTGGGTTTTTATTTGTTCGTACATTTGTATGTAATATAGTTTTTTTTTTATATATAAAAGACTGTTTTTCTAAGTAATCTAGAATCTAGCTGCAAGGACCCGCTTCGCTGGGCAAAAAGTAACGATAGTGAAGATTAAGATAATTACATTATAGCCAATCTTACCCGTTTTCACAGAATGCAAGAATTAGGTCCCCTGTTTCCAGACTAATTACAGAATTTTTACGTCCAGTCAAACGAACTATTTTCAATTTGATCAATTTTCTGGAACGTTTACAATCGTTCTATAATCAAACCAATTCGAATACGAATTCGAAAATTTTTAAAATCGAAATAGAAAATCTTCCACTTTCAAACCCAGATCTCCCGCACCCTTATAGCTATTGAGACGCAACCACCATAGTGCACGAATGGAGACTTGGGGCTACTACCACATACATACATCATTCATGTGCGATGTGTAGTTTTGGCTGAAAAGTGAAATATAATTTATATATATATAAATTATAAATAAAATTATTTTATTTTTAGAAAAAAACACGTAGGAGCTAATTTTTTGCATATTTTTCATAAAAATTAACACTTTATGAATAAGTCAACTGGGGGGGGGGAAATTAGACTGAGAAGGAGTTATGAAGTAAACATGACATACAGATCAGAAATTAATTTCATAACTTGAAGTTATCACTGTAGATAATATTTTTTTCTCTTGGTAATTTTTTCTTGCAGCATCCCTAATTCTTTATCAATGTTGAGTTATTGAATTTTTCACTCTCTTAAGTAATATGTACAAGTATTATTATATTACTGCTCAGCACTATTTCATTGGATTTTGAAGTGTTGTTGCAGCACCCTGGTTGAAAATCACTGCTCGAGACCATAGCATTCATGTTTTGTATGGATTTTAATTTTCTTGAATATTTTTTTAATCTCATTGATTAATTTTGGGTGTTCTGTTGTTTTTAGTGTGTTGTGTCAGCCTACCTGATTGTTGTCAAATGCCTTTTATTATAATAGTTCTATTCTATGTCAGGCACTCTGATTTGTGTGCATTTGATTGTGTTTGTTTGTGATTATACTTTAAGACCATGGTACATTACCACAGTGACCACAGTAGAATAAACTAATATATGTATGTCTGACATTTTTGATCTGGTTGAATGTACTATATTTTGGTAATATATAAGCAGGGTATAGCTTTCTCAAATTCTTTTGATGTGTGTTTATTTTAAATATTCATGGTCTCTATGTGAAGTTTACACCCGTATGTATTTAATGAAGTGTGAAATAAGTGGGATAATAAATTTTTTATTTTTAGTATTTTATATTAACTATAACTAAACCATACCGTTCCAACTGAATCTTCAAATTTTCCATTTCTGCTAAACGTCCTGAAAGATCTACAACTTCTTGTCTCAAAATACTTTGTTGCTCTTTTAATTTACTTACAATTTGTTCATGATCTAATCTCTCTTTTTCCAAAATATTAATCTAGTTAAAATATAATAATTAAATTGTATTTTAATATTTTAAATAAAATAAATAATTTATTTAAAACTAAATTTTGATTTTATAAATATAACAAATGTTATCTTTCAACATTATTTATCCTATAAGTCAGAGATTCTCAACCAATGGTATGCATACCCCTAGGGGTATGCGATAGGTTGTTTAGGGGTACAGAAAAAACTTAATTATTATGGCAGAAAAAATAATATATTATACAGTAATACCCGGAGTTACGCGATTTTCAAATCTCATCGATTCGTCTTTTGTTTGAGCGCCACGCAACCCTTGATTACTTACTCCCCCCACACTATTGTTCAGCTTACATGTTTGGATGTGTCACGCGGAATCCACACATAGCTACAATTTATTTTGTGTTATTTATTTCTGTGTTTGTTATATCTACGGAGACTTGACAGACTCTACTATGTCATTCAAACGAAGTAGAACTAATTCTTCTGCATCAAACAAGAAAAGAAAAACTTTATCTTTGAAATGTAAAGTTAACATTGGGTATGTTCGTAAAGTCGAATCAGTTAAACGAGAATGACGTCATCGTTATTCCTATTTTGTTAGACTTTTCGAACGATTCGTTACTAACACATTTAACTCGTTTGACTACGAATGTACCCATTTTTAAAGACTTCGATACAAAAATGAAAATTTGTGAATTGGCAAAGAAGTTTGATCTACCGGAATTGTCAGTCAGAACAATTATAAAAGGCAAAGAAAAAATTCTCGAAGCTGTGAAAAATGCTCAATCTTTAAATTCAAGCATCATTCGTAAACGTCACAGTATTATCGCTGAGATGGAAACAATGTTAAAATTATGGCGTAATAATCAAGTAAATGTGAAAAATTGTGTAAAATAATATAGGCCTAATTTGTTATACATATGTATTATCTACGATTTTATTAAACATTTTTTTCTAAATTATTGTTTTCTTTAGTTTCCGGCCCCAATTAAAAATTATTTGTATGTATTTATATGCGAAATTATACCCCGACTTATGCGAATTCGACTTACACGGTTACCGCTCGGTCCCACCTATCATGTAAGTTCGGGGTATTACTGTATATCACAAATTAATAGTATTGTGAAAATTTGGACTCCCGTGTAAATGTTGACATGTCGGTAAATTTTTATTTTTATCATTATTTCCTTTTTTTCCTCCAGTTGTGTTAAAGTTAGACCTTTTGACCTATAAGTGTACTGCGTCACTTCAAAAGGTGACTTAAACATCTCTGGAAGTTCTCCCCTCACAACAGGGGATTATTCAGTGCCACCTTTATTACAATGTACAAATCAGTAGCCAATTGACAAGAATCTCCACCTGTTACTTGATAGAACATAACAAAATGACTCACAATTATCACCCAGGTGGCCATGCAGATGTTCTGAACTTAACTACCTGCAGCAATTAATTTAAGAAGTTTAACAGCTGGTGTGTCACTTTCCTATCATAAGTAACAAGGTCCGGTCTCGCTTGTCTAAAGGATGAGTTCTTTTGAGCAGAAGGGTTTTAGTTAAGGATCGCTAGATCCTTATTTCACGTCAGGATCTGACACCAATATATCAATTTCTTAGCGGATAGATATGCATTTAATTTGAGGAGGAATTATCACGAGCGATCTCGTGGAGAACTTCGGGTTCAGTTTAGAGATGATAATGTCGGAAGAAACGCACACCAATCCAAGTTCATTAACAATATACCCGTTTATTGTTGAACATTTTTACATATATAATTAAATAAGGGAATCGAGGTTACAGTTCCCTCTTGGGATTTTCAATCTTAATTCATAGGTTTCGGGTTGATAGCAGACAAAATATATATTAGTTGCGACCCTAATCGCGAGTTGGAAATATTCGAGAGAGAGCTTACATACTCTCGCGAGTAGAATAAATACCTCTAGTTATAACATTGATGTCGAGTTGATCCGAGTTCTGGTTCTTCCCAAGTTCATAATTCAGTCCAAAATTCAAAGTCAAAGTTGTAATCAAAGTCTATTGAAGACGGTGGCGACAAGAGGCAGGTAATCCATGGGCACACTCACAGTATAGAAAAATAACTTTTCCCCCTTTGTGTCGTCATCTCACTTGTTTTTTATATGGGGGCTCTCTTTTCGAGATTTCCCCATGTACGTCACAGGTGATGATCTTCTTTGACCAATAGTGTGCGAAGTGACAAAATTATGACACAACAGTTAACTCATCTTCTACAAGGAAGTATCCTCGTGGGAACAGAGTTTTATGAGCAATTTTTATGAGAAAATTTGTTGGTTGTTTTTCTCTTTCTGAGTTAACCCTAACTTTTATAAAATTGTTTTGGTTCTGAAGCAAAAACAGTAGATGAAAATGAATAAAAATATTCGAATCTTAAATCCGGGCCCTCACAGTAGCTAAAACTCATTTAACTCATTTAATAATTTAACTCATTTAACTCATTATTTAACTCATTTAATAATTTAGTAGTACAGAATTGCATACAAAATTTATAAATTACAATGATACCATTAATTTTTTTTACTTAAATAATATTTTAGTAATTAAATGAAGTAAAACAACATACACTATTGTTTCTTAAATAATCAAAACTTTTGCATACCTTTACTGTAAGTTGATTGTTTTCTTCAATAGTTAATTTATGTTTCTTTTTTAATGCTTCTAATTCATGTCTGACCAATTGATAAACCTAAAATTTTATTTATCTCATTAAAAAAATTTTTAGTGAAACTATACTTATAAGATTAAAATTATAAAATTATGAATTATAATAGAAAATAGAAATTATAAAGAATAGAAAATAATTTTAAAATGAGACTATAATTTTAATAAAATTAATAAATATGCATTTTTGATAATTATATTGTTTTCATTATTGAAAACTATATATAGTTTCAGTAATAAAATTATTCATGTTTATTGAATTTACTGAAAATTTCTGAAAATTAATGAGCAATTATTTATTGTGGCATTGTCACATTGCCAGACTACAATTTTTAATCGTATTCTTAATTTATTTTATTAATTTAATTTAAAATACTGTATATGTTCTCTATCTCAAATTAGTAGTGTCTTGCCCCTGTACATCATACTTTTCCTGAAAACAACATTTGTGCTAGTCATCTACATAACTCCATTACGGGGAAAATTTTTGAATTGAAATCATATATAGTTAATTGGGGCTTCTTGCTCCTAAGCTTGCCATATCGTGTCTTGATTTTCATCTATCTAACACCGTTCTTGAGATTAAGAACAGACAACAGACGGGATGACAATGGAAATTAATAGATGTATAACTTTTTCAAATTGCAACCCAATTACAGTAAAATATAATATGATTTTATAAGTATTATTATTTAATGTTTTTTTTTTTCTCAAAATAGATTTTTTTTCTTTCTTTCTTATATATTTTAAAAATACAAAATAAATCATTAATAGATATTTTTATAATTTTACCAGATCAGGACTTTTTATATATATATATAAAATTATATATATATATATATATAAATTATATACATTTATATATAATTTTTATATAAACTTTATCTGTTAGACAATGAATATATCAATAAATTTGATATTTGGTTAACTGTAACACTGATTATATTCTATCAGAAAGACAATGAATATAGATATTCTATCTATAACAGGTAAAGTTTATATAAAAATTGCACAAGAGAAGAGATTATTTTTATTATAATTTTTTAAATTACTGAAGTAGATTTCAGATAAAATGCAAACCCAAAATATATCTTTCTTACAATCCTTGTGTGATTATCAGTTTAACATATACTCAATAGCTTGTAAAACTTAAAGTTGGTAAATTTTCATTGGTATAAAAGTAGGGTTGTAGTAAGTTTAAATTAAAACTTTTTAAGTGAGGTAACATTGTGGTAAAAATTGATGGATATCTAGTATTAGATAGGCAGTAGCTACTCTGAAAAGTAAGTGATTAATTCTACACTAAGTTTATTGAATTATCAATTATTGAACAACTTTTTATTATTCACTGAACAAATTGTATTTTCTTATATCTGAATTTAAAAAATATGGGTCAGGTTTAGTATTATTTTATAGGACTTTTTTATCATCAGTTAAATGCTGATCCAAACTCTGTTCTTATCCCAATTTTTAACAGTCAAATAATTTCATACCTAGAACAATAACAAACCTTACTTTTATTTCCACTTATATATATATGCATTTCAGATACCACTATATTGTAGTATCCTTCTTCAGTATAGATGGAAAGTTTATATCTCCAAGTAAAACAGACATATATGAGAGAAATGCAGAATTGTGTAAGAGGATGGATGCTACATTGTCTTTATTACTTAGAGATAAACTTTACATCTATACTAAAGAGATAGCACTGTTGTGGTATCTCTCTTCAGTATGTATGGAATGACAAAATGCATATACAGTCAAACCTCGGTTAACAAACTTAATTCATTCCTAAAAGTTGTTCAGAAACCAATTTGTTCTCAAACCAAACCAAATTTTCCCATATGAAACAATGTAAAATGGATTAATCCAAAACAAAGCTTTATCTTTTTACCAGCATTTCATGCATAAAAATTCCTACAAATGCAATATAATATAATATAGAATAGATATAGATAATATTATATATATGTACAGTGGAACCTTGCTTAACAAGCACCTTGCATAACAAGCAGAACAAAATTGTAAAAAGAGACTTGCTTAATGAGCAATGTTTTGCATAACAAGTAATGAAAAGAGGGAAATCCCAGATTGTGCATATGCTCCATCAGTCTGTGTTTAGCACTTGTTCTGCTAGCATCATAATGTCACTTGTGATCAAACATTTTTCTAAACTTGTTTATGCATAATATGTGTGAACACATCAACAACCATTACCCATTATATAATAAACATGTCAAACAATATGCCAAATTCTTGGACTATGTAAAGACTATAATTAAATATTAGAAATTAATTAATATGACTAGAGGTAGGCAGTTATGCTGCCATCTCATATTAAATTTAATGACCAATTCTAAATTAAATTTTAAAAATGTCTAAATTAAAAATTATTTACTTATAATTATTAAATTTAATACGAGATGGCAGCATAACTGCCTTTCCTCTAGTCAAATTATTTAATTTTTAATACTTAATTATAGCATTTATTGATACATAGCCCAAGAATTTGGCATATCATTTGGTATGTTTATCAGACATATTATCTGTGATTTTTATTGTTTTCTGCAAATCAAATTTGCATTCCAGGTTGGTTCATTCCGTGCTAGAAGAAAACCCAATGATGATTCACACTCCTTAACAATGTACTGTACATGGTGTCCACAAAGTGTGGGTACATAAGGATTAACACATACTTTTAAAACAAAATAATTTTATTTGATTCTAATATTAATAAATAACATTTTCAATATGATTTCCATCATTTTCAATAAATAATTTGATGCACCTTGCAAAATTCAGGTGAACTCGATTAAACACAAGTAAGATCCTGGAATGAATTATGCTCGTTAAACTAGGTTCTACTATATATATATATATATACGTGGGGAGACCCAAAAATAACTAGATTTTTTGTATAAAAACTTTATTTGTTAACTTTTTTACAAAATTTCTTCAGTTACCTTCAAAGTACTCTCCGTTAGATGCGATGTACTTGTGAAGTCTTTTTCCCCAGTGTTTGAAGCATCTCTGGAACTCTTCAACCTTGATATCGTCCAGTGCCCTTAGGGAAGCTGTTTTTACCGCCTCCACATCATCAAAATGCTTCCCTTTTAGATTTTTCTTCATTCTCAGAAACAGAAAAAAGTCGCACGGGGCTAGATCTGGTGAATACAGAGGATAGGGAACGACACACCATCCTCAAGAGGCCAAATAGTGGGTCACTCGTAATGCCGTGTGTACGGGGGCATTGTTGTGATGAAGGAACCAGTCACCTGATCACCAAAGTTCCGGGCATTTCCTTTGCACATCCTTTCGCAGACATCTTAACACTTTTTTGGCAGATTTTTTCAACGTTTTCATCGTTTTGAGATGTTGAAGGATGCCCAGAACTTCACAGGTGGAACAAAATAACAGTAAGAGAAACACAAGACTATGCTCAAATGTAAACCTACAAACTGATGCTGTTTGCACAGCTGTTTCGTGAAGGTCTCTACTAACCCCATGTAACGGGAGAACTCTCTACTACGTCCTGGCAGTATGCTCTCAGCTCAGTTTTTTTTGGGTCCCCCTCGTATATATATATAATATATATTAAAAGCAAAATATTCTGTCTGGATGAAATATAACCAAATCAATCAAGACCGACAACAAGTACTTTATCATACTTTCCAAAATATTATGTTTCGATTGCTTTAATTTTGATTTAAATTTTAATTTTATTTTAAATTTTAGTTTCAGTTTCAGTGTAAAAACCAGAGTTTTAATTATTATTTTATTGTTTTTAATTTTAATTAACAGGCTACCTAGTATTAATAAATATTATATTAAACATTATTATAATAATGTATAATATATTAATAAATTTTTGTTATTTAATTTGTGTTAAACATCTTTAGATACAAATTATTGTATTCATTTATATTATGCAAATGTCAATTTAATGTGGTTTTTATTAATTAATTAGATTTAAGTTGAATTGTGACGTGTACTGAAAACCAAAAGCACAGTGGGTGATCAGTTGATGAACATAATCTGTTCCAAGACCATGTTTGCTACCTGAATTGTTTGTTAACTGATTATCAATTTACCATAGATTTTTATAGGAATTTGATTTTGTTCTGGAGACCCCCAAAAAATAAAAAATTATATACTTTCTTACTATGTTTATTTATATGTAATAATAAAAATAATTACATACACAATCTTGCATTTTTTATCAGTCATGTTTTCTCCATTAGTGGGGATTAAAGAATCTGTCTAATGTCATTCGCTTTTCTCTCCTTTTCAGGATTTTTTGGAAGTAATTAATAACATTGTCATTGTAGAGATTCCCAAGCCTATTATTCCAAACCTGGTTTGGATGCTTTTCTAAGACCTTTGTTCTGACATTTTCCCACTTCTTCAAAAGATCTTTAATAGCAGATGTTGGCATTGGTCCTCTTTTGTCTTCTTTTTCAGAAGAAAACACATCTCACTGAGTTTCTTGTTCTTCATTTAACAGTTCTTGGAGTTCTGTAGTCAGATCAGTTTCGGGTTTTATTATGAGCTCTTCAATTTTCTTTATTTATCAGATTTGATTTTCATTACTCCTTTAGATGCTTGAATCTTTTTGATTATATCTTTCTTAGCTAATATTGTGCCTACTATAAACCTGTTCAAGCCATACTGCCTAGCAACATAAAACATCCTCTGCCCAGTTTCTACCTTGGCTATTACCTCTTGTTTGGGTTCTGTGGAGAGAACAATTCTTAAAACGCCACTCTTTTTAGGCTCCATAATATTATCAGTTTCTTTTTTAAATAAAAAGTTCAGAAAAGCACTTACAAAAATTCAGAGAACAGAAATCAACTAGCGCACGAAAAATTTATATAAATATGAGACCCGGATGAAATTCAAAATTTGGTGTTAAAACAATAACAAATATCCAATGGGATGGTTAAACTCTCACCTTTCAAAAATAAAAACCTATGGAAAACTTAATGAGTGCCTGCCTGACAGTCTCACAAAAACTATAAAAAAAATTCTTTGTCAGAAAAGTAAATGAAAGGCTAGAATTACAAGAGAAAGTTCAAAGTTCAGAGGAATACTATCCGATCAGTATTGAGTTCAGTGTCAATGTTGATGTCTCCCACACTCCAAAAGGATTCAAACTGTCACATGGAGACAAGGGAAGACCAATCAGGATTCACTATTTTACATTGCTTCTTCTTGTGTTTGTTCTGTGTTTCTTGTGAGGTGTTCATTATCCGAACATATGTTTGTTGTCTGAACATAAAAATCTTTTGTGAAATTGTTTGTTGTCCAATTTGTTCACAGTCAAATTGCTTGTTAACCAATCACCCACATGAACATTGGAATCTAATTTGAATAATAACATGGTTAGTGTTGTGACATTTAATGACATGAGGTGAATGTTAGCACTACTACTGAATCAGTAGTCCTGTCATTGATTGGTTGGGCACAGACTTTCTTCTTGACCAAGATACTTGGCAGAGCCAAGTAGCTTGTTCAAGAAGAAAGTCTATGTCCAACCAATAACAATAACTTTGTTTTTGAACAAGCTACTTGGCTCTGCCAAGTAGCATGTCCAAAAACAAAGTTATTGTAAGGCAACTGGAGCAAATCTGGCATTCAGAATTTTGTTCATAAACTGAACTGTTTGTAAACCTTGAGACATTCGTAACCTGAGGTTTGACTGTATACAAGTGTAAATAAAAAGATGTTTACTAACAAGTAAGATCTGTTATTGTCCTTTCCATATATATCACCTTATTCCAAAATGGCTGTTACTCTCCATTTTATTTGAGTTCTATCTGAAGTAGCATCAGTCCACCTCATATAATTAAAGTTCTAGTGTATTTTCTTGAATAATGATCATGATGAACATATTTTACCAAATATTTGATATTTTAATTTTTTGAAAAGTTTCCAAACTATTAAATTTAACATTAATTTATTTTAAATTTTACAAGTTTTATTTGACAACAACTCATTATCAAATATAATTCTGAAATTTAAATTTCACATACTTATTATTTTTGAATAATTCACTTTTAGATTTTTAAGAATACTTTAATCACAAAACAGAACATAATTTTTATACCTCCTCTTGATCAGATCTTTCTTGCTTTTGAACTTCTAATTCACTAAGTTTTTCCCGAAGTTGGTGATCTAAATTCACTGACTTGATTTCTTCAGCTTCTTGATAACGTCTAATCATTTCCTGACAATCTTTACGTACTTGTTCTGCTTCTTCTCTTGTCTGTTGTAATCTTAAAAGTGTATGTTCCAATTTAGTCTGCGTTTCCTAAAACAAACAAAAAATAATTTCCATATTTTATCTAGTGTATCTTATAATTTAAAAATTTTAATTCAAACTTTTATCTAAGATCAGTTTGATGTGTTTATACTGCATGCATTTATCTTATATAAAGTAATTATAATATAAATTTTATAATATACACAGTAATTCAACAACAATCAGTATGGTCTTACATTAAAACTCAATGAGGAAAGCAATAGTAAGGCCCACTTCCTAGATCATATTCAGTTCATGGATGGCCACACATTAATGTATACCACATACTTAATCAATATCCACTTTCATATCATCAGCAATCTAAAGATGACTATATTTATAAATGGTAGCATTTATGATAAAAAAGGACCTATATACATTGCTCTAACATCAAGGAGTTACTATGCAAGAGTTAGAATATATAAAATAGATAGGTATTAATTTACAACTGTAACAATGTGCTATTGCTATGTCAGCATGTACCATAGAAGAGGATGTTAAAATACCATGTAGTTGGACCATAGGAATGCAACCATAAACAAAATTAAGAAATCGTAAATGCACAGTAGTTGACTTCAACCCCAGACAGAGTACAACTTACAGGGACATAGCTAAACAATTAAATGCAGGTTTAGCATATAAATAATCCAACCATATAAACTACTCACCAATGATAAGGATAAGATGGAAGACAGCAAAACTCCTAAGGTATATCCCATACCTCTTTAAGACAGCAGATTCAATAGAAATCTGACATATATAGGCTCAACAAATAGATCCTAGATGAAAAGGCTGAAGGAACACTACTATAAAATGAATAAAAACATAGTACAGCTCCAGCACAATATGCAAGCGAACAAGGTATTGCCACAGTACACACAGGAAAATCTTTTAAAACACACATTCGATAACTACAAACTAATGACAATGGAGGTGTTTGAGATATTTACCACAACAGTTAAAAGGAGGCTGCATTAATAGTAAAGAATTCATATCCATGGCATGGTAATCAATATTACGAGGGTCATTCAAGGTTAAAGGAGACTTTTAGGCCTATAATTTTGAAAAGTAATTGTAGCATGGTAAAACCTGAAGAGGGAGTAGCATTATCCATACCAAGATTTTGGTAGCAATCATGACATATTTTGTGCATGCGTAGCAGTTTTAGCAATCATGGTGGAAGGTAATGTGTTTGCAATAATGGAACAGTGGTGCATAATCAATATCTTGTGAAGGAAAAGATTAAACCAGCTGAAATTTTGAGAAGATTGAGTGCACAGCATGGGAAACAAATGCTATTGCAGGCAAGAGTGTATGAATGGTGTTGACAATTTGGCAAAGGACGAGAGCTGGTGACAAATGAAGGACATGAACATGTTCATCCAACTGCAGTAATGCCAGTGAATATCACATAAGTTGAGCAAGTCATCCTGGAGAACCAGCAAGTGAGACACATTGCAGATGAAGTGTCCATCAGTGTCGGTAGTGTTGAGAAAATCATCCACAAGCACTTAACCGTTCTGCAAGATGGGTACCCTGACAGCTGACACGTGATCAGAAGTGGGTACGCAAGGAGACATGTGAGCAGCTTCTGAATCGGTATCATATCAAAGGCAATTAGCTCACAGCAGTTATCATTTATTTGGGCACCTTAAAGAGCACCTAGAAGGAATGAAATTCCAGACAGATGATGAACTGCAGCATCACCTGTGCTGTGCTGGCTATGACATCAGCCCACTTCTTTCTATGAGAAAGTATCAGGAATCTACCCCACTGCTGGGAACAGTGTCTACATACAGATGGAGAGTATTTCAAAAAATTGACATAGTTTATACATGTTTTCAACACTCCTTTTGGTCTGTAGAAATAAGTCTCATTTAACCTTGAACGACCCTTGTAGATAACCCCTTAAAAACAAGTGGCAACCAATAATACATGTAATAATATAACTTTAAATTTTGCAAGATATTTTTATTTTTTGCCTAGTTTATTATGTTATTTATTATAAGCATTTTTGAATATATTTGTTCTTATTTATTCATTTGTTTTGTTGACACTGTAATAATTATTTATAAATGTACAATATATAAGATATTAGTTGTTTATTAAACAGTTACTGCTGGAAAGAGCAAGGAAGGTGTGATTTTTCTATATTACATGTTAATTCCAGCTTACAAATTCAATGATTATAAATTTTATAAAAAGCAATTAACTAACAATAATTTAATTACTAACTTATTAAATTTTCTTCAGTGATATTAGTTAGTGATTTATTCATAAACAATTTTAATATTAATCTATGTTCTTTAAATTTTATAAATTTTTCAGAATTATTATTATTATTGTGTTGGGTTTAGTGGGTAATACTCGGTTTAAACCGGTGGCTGCGTACTATGCCGGACCAGAGTCAAGGCATAGCAACCAAAACAAATTAAATAAGTGTGTCAGTATCAGTGTCTGTATTAAGAAATTTCCTAACAATATGGCATGTATTCAATATAGTGGCCTTCTGTAGTGTTATGTATGTATTTCTACTCAATTGTAATGTTCCCAGGCTTTTGTGTAGCGTGTGTGGTATCACACCTGTACAGGAGAGAACAACAGGTACAATAAGCACCCTATCCATCCTCCACAGATGCCTTATTTCCTGGGC
>NW_019384891.1:683872-710991 GCF_000671375.1 Centruroides sculpturatus
GATCTGGTTACTACCATAATGATTATCTCCACAGAATGTGGGTGTGTGGTCACTCTTAGCTTCATTTCTCCCCATAGACCTTACTGGCATGGGTGTCCCTACCAGGAGCTTGTGCTCCAGCCTGCATTGCCCTATGGATCTGTAAAACTACTGGGCTCTCCCACCACGACCAGGTGGTGACCACGGGAGAGTTATTATTATTATTATTATTATTATTAAAATCACAAAAAATATAAGCATTATTCTATTAAAAATATATTTTAATACTTGAAACAATTATAAAACGTATCCAATATTTCAAAGTAATTATTTATTAATTTAAGAATTTAAAGCAAATAAAATTTTCTAGTATTCATCAAATGCAACTTTTATTTATAATTTTTCCATTTAAATAATGAAAGTATGTGCCAATTAATTTGAGTGTATGATTTAGAATAAATTAAAATTTAAATTAATTAAGCAACTTACAATTTTGGCATTAAGAGAAAAATATGTTACTATCTAATAAGAAACAGAATCATTAAATAAGTTTTGTTTAATTAATTTAGAAGGATTGAGAACAACTTGAAACAGGATTTGAACAGGACTTCAAAAAGTAGATGATCATATTGCTAATTATATCTCATCTAGATTTATAGAAATTATAACTGTAAATATAAACATATTACTTATGATTATACAGTAGCCCCTCATTATATCACGTTTGTCGAAAAACAAAGAAAAGGCACAATATAACCGAATACTAAAAATTCTCAGCTTTTACTAAACAGATTATACATGCTATGGAATCTATATCCTCCATTCTTTCACCAACAAATATTTCTGATATAAAATAAGCTTAGTTTTTCAATGCTTAATTTTATTCATGGTTATATATTGTATTAATTTATGTTTACATAAACATCAATACCTTGAACGCCCATTTAACATTATTGTTTCTTTAACAATGACATTTAAAGACAAATACTGTTGATATGAAAACAAAATATCAGTTGCAAATTTTATTATACAGTATTATATTTCATAATAAATCATTTATTAAAAATTCATGTAATGTATATTTTTCAATAAAAATTATAAATACAGTAAAAAATTGAAAATTTAAAAAATAAGTATTGAACAAATAATAGAACATTGAAACTTATAAAATTACAAAGAGTAAAAATTCTCTAAAAAGCAAAATAAAATTACTACTATGTAAAAATTTTAGAACTTTCCATTCATAAAGAAATTTTCCTTACACATTACACAGTGAATTCAAAATATCACACCTTTATGTGAATTGATGAAATACCATCAATTCATATAAAGGTGTGAAATTTTGAATTCACAGAAACTTGTAAATAAGGAGACAGTACTTACAACCAATAAATAAACACTTTTAATATCAGAAGGAAACCTAAATGATAATTGATCAGTCCACCTATTTTGATTATTTAGATCTTGCAAATTTATTGTTTCATCTGTGGTGTTAGTTTCAAGGACAATGGTATCAATAAAATACTGTATTTCATTGCAAAAAGAAATTCAATGGCAATTGATAATTTAAAATTTATTGACTCAAGTGTTTTAAAATTTGGAAGACCCAAAAAAGTGTGATATATCCGAATCCATGTTATAACAAGGGGCTACTGTATTTACAAATGATAGCCATGTTGATGAATCACAGTTCACTTTGTTACAGAAGATCAAATGAAACAATGTTATGTAACTTGCATAAATATTATGGCTCAGTGTGCATTTTCATTTAAAAAAAGTAACTAGAAGAGAAAGTTCCTTTATTAATTATAATTAAGTATATTAAACAACCTGAAGCCTGATATATATACATAGCCAAACGATCGCCTTAAATACTCTGGCTATAAATTCTCTATTTTTAATAATTAATACTAAATAATTTGCTACTATGGGTAGACGTTAAGTGTCATCTATTATCTAAGTTAATAATTATAATTTAAATAATTTATTAAATAATTCAGAATCATCTGGAAGAAAATAACCAGCCTAGGGTGGGGCTTGAACCCACAACCTCCACTTGCCATGCAGTGCACCTGCCAGCTATACTACCTGGACCTCAAGCAAGCCTTCACTTTCAGATGTATTTAAATTTAGATATAACCTTAATTATAATTTTTCTACCTAAAGAAGATTTCAAAAATACATGGTACCTCATACTTCAAATTACTCTTTGAATGCTAAATTTGACAAAATTTGCTTTGGAGTTTGAATGATGCTTCAAACTTTGAACTGTGCACACAGTGAAAAATTCCACTTGAAGCCCAAGTTATCTTTTGCTCTTGCATTACACTTGTATGTTTTCAGTGCTTTTTTTACTTTATTTTTGGAGTATTTGGTTATACATATTGTGTGTTATTCATCAATCTTTAACAATTTTTTCCTGTAATTTTTCTTTGTGGACTGCTTTTGGTCAGCCTGTACTTTGAGTGTCCTTCAGTTTAAAATTTTCCAAATCAAATTTTTTCAACTACAGTTGACACATTTGAAGTTTATCTCTATACACATTATGAATGTTTTTTACTGTTTGAATGGCATTATATCCTTTCTGAAACTCAAAGTATAATATGTCCAATATACTATTTATCTGAAGACATTTTACCTTGATTTGATTCAAAGAAAATGTGCAGTAAACAGTTTAAAATAAGCTTCTAAACAAAGAATAAAAGCTCACATTAGCAATAATGTGTTAAACTGTTTTAATTAATTCACATATCTATATTAAGTAACAACAACTGTTAAAAATATGCAGAAACTATGTTTGTCCCAATATAGTTTTCACTTACTAACAATGGCATCTCAGAAGTGTGTGGAAGCAATGATGTCTAAGAGGAAGATTGTAATATTGACAATTGAAATGAAAAAGGAATTTATCACAAAACATGAAAGCAGTACAAATGTGGCAGATTTGGAGGCCTTGTTTAAGATGACAAAGTCAATGGTGTGCAACCAGTAAATGCAATTTTCACTTCAATTTACAGTATTTACATATTTTATTTATTATTTTCAAGTTTTAATTTATTATTAGGCATATTATAGGGCATTTTGTTAAGTTATTTTTACATTAAATTATGTGTATTTGCTGTTTTCAGTTTATCAAAATAGTTATTGTTTAGAAATGGATTAATTTGCTTTCCATTATTTCTAATGAAAAAAATTAATTTGGACATCAAACGAGTCAGAGTTTGAATGGTCTCCTGCAATGAATTATATTTGAAGTATAAGGCACCATTATAATAGAGAGGTTGAGGCGCACGTTTTAAACGTGTAAACGTGTACGTGTGACGTTCGGCGCCGCTTTCCCGTAAGCCTAAAAGTTTGACGATGGTGTTTGGAATGTCGAGCGTGATTCCACCGACTATCCAAACACCATTGTCAAACTTTTAGGCTTACGGGAAAGCGGCGCCGAACGTCACACGTACACGTTTACACGTTTAAAACGTGCGCCTCAACCTCTCTAATATATAGATTTTATATTATGCATGTATTGTATAATATTGGTGTATAAGGAAATTATAAATTTTTGAAGTAAAAATAAGTAAAATTATTCTAAGAATGAAATACTCCTCACTTCAAGTCATATTTCCTAGCCCAAAGCATGTCTATTATGGATGTGTGAAATGGTGCTTTTTTGATATGTCACATTAAAAGTATGTACTTTTTAACTCTTAATCAAAATAAAATAATTTTCTTATAAAAAATATGAAATTATTATACTGAACTGATATAGAAAGTAAAAAAATTTTGAAAAAGGCAACATTAATATACAATGATATAAATAAAACAATGATTATTTATCAGATTTCATCAAGGTCTTAAAATTTAAATGTAAAAAGTCCAGCAATGAGTCATATAACTTTTCTGGAAAAAGGCTTAATTTTGTGGGAAGAGACAAGTTTTTAAAAGTTGTAAATGCCAAAAGTAAAAGTTTCATTAAGTCTGACCACATTCAAGATATGACAAACATACCCCCTCAAAATTTACCCACCAAAATTTAATAGTATCAACATTTTTAATATACAAGTTAATATGCAAAATATTGTTTCTTAATCTCACTCCATTCTGAGATATAAGATGAAATAGACATCACCATACAAAATTTTTTCCCCAGTTTTTTGAATATTTTTGGTTCAGGGCTCTCAAAATTTTGAGATTTACAAAAAACCCAGATGACCAAATTTGACACAATTCCAATACTTTCTCATGGTTATATTCCTAACAGTCAATGAAGTAAAAATATGTTAACACTAATGGATCCTGCCACACGTTGTGGCTCAAAATTTATCTATTATAAATGTATAACACTTCCCCCGTGGGGGGGATTTTTTGAAAAATCCCTTCTTAGTGTACATTCTCTTGACGTACCCTATTAAAACACAATGAAAAAAACGCAAAACACCGCATCTAAAATAGTATAAATAGAAGCAGAGTTCTTTATGGTAAGCCATAATCCTGTCCATCTCCACCCAGTGGGGGGAATTTTGACATGTATATTATATAAAAACATGTGCGTATTCGAATACAACGTAGTGTCAAAATTTCAAAAAAATTGGTAGGAACAAACAAACATTACATTTTTATTTATATAGATAGATAGAAGATGCTCTGCTTTAGCTCATCCTCACAGAAAAGCAAACTTAGGTCATCGTACTCATAGCACCATCTGTTGGACATAAAAGCCTTAAACATAGATGATATCTTTTAATTTATATGAATGTTTAACGGAATAATATACAGGTTATGTCCACCCTGAAGTTCCATTCTAAATATTGGTGACAGAATTTCTGAAATCGGATGAATAGTTTCGGAGATTACCCCTACATACAAACTTACAAACATTACCTCTCTATAATATTAGTATAGATTAATGAAAGAGTTTGGGAAATTTCAGTCAGAAAACAGTCATCAGCAATTATTATGTTCATTTGTATTTTAGAATCTATATAGAATATGTACCTTATGGGCATCCATTTCTGTTTTCAATTTATTCTGTGTCCATTTGATACGGATATCACGAGAATTTACTTCTTCTCTCAGTCTTTCACTTTCTCTTCTAAGAGCTGATATTTCTGATGACTAAAATAGCATTAAATAATTGAGTTTAATAAAGTATAAATATAGAAAAACATTCTTATAATTAAGTTTTAATTTACCTTACTATCTAAATTGTTGCACAAACGAGACTTTTCTGTATTTAAACCTTTAATCCTATTTAAAATACCTTCTCTTTCTTTTGCAGCATCTTTAAGTTTTTTCTCAAATTCATCTCTTACTTTTTTCAAATTAATAACATCTCGTTCACTTTGCGCATAACGAAGTACCATATTATCTCTTTCCTTCTGTGCACCTTCATACTGTTTTTGTAACTATTGAAAAAATTTAGCTATAAATAAATTCTTATTTGTCTTGAAATATACAAAAATTTATTAAATAAAAATCAAATAAATGCATATATTTAAAACAATCTCTGTGATGATTGACATCAATAAATTATCAAAACAATAAAACATTTTTATACCTTTTCAATTTTTTCTCCTAAATCTGATTTAACCTGAATTAATTGTTTTTTAATTTCATTTTTTTCATCTGAATGTTTTTCATTTACTTCTTTTAATTCTTTTTGAAGTTGACTGTTAGCTTTTTCTAGAAAATCAATTTGAAGTTCAAAATATTCTATAGCCTGTTTACTTGTATTATAAAAGCTTGGATATCTAAAATATTTTATAAAAATCATATTAATTTCTATAAATTGAGTTTTAATTATACAAAACATATTAACTAACCCTTAAATAAATTCAAAATAGGTATTAATTTTTTGTAATATACATCATTATTAGTAAAAATTTATTATTAACAAATTTAACTTAGCTTAAACCGGTATCATTTTAATATTCATAATCCTTTAATTTTTAAAAATATAACCAAATTATTAAAATTATTTTTCTTGTTCCATAAACTTTAATTAAAATAATCACAACTTGTACTAAAATCATAAAAACAATAATTTATTTCTTAAATTTTCAAGAGTTTTTTTTCTTTTTCCAACTTCAGTTCTACTTATGTATTTTTATTATGTAACATTTACAGTATATTTAATATCATCTTAGAAAACTACATATTAATTTAGTTCAATCTGATGCTGACCAGCTGTAATACCTATTGCTTATCTTCTATAATACTATTGATAGTTTTTTTGTATTTTTGCCAGATAGGTGTGAACATTGTTATTGTTTTTTTTTAAAGTAATTTATTTATTTATTATTATTATTATGTTAAAAATGTCATACTCAGCTGATACTGATGCCAAGTGCTATCCTGAACTAAAGTCAAAGCATAGCTACCCAAACAAGTGTTACATTAAGCTTCTGTGTTATTGATATGTGTGTCAACATCTAGAAACTTCCTAATATGATATGTTCAATATTACAGCTTTCTGTAGTGTCACATGTATGTTTTTATGAAGGTTTAATGTTTCTAGACTTTTTGTAGCGTATGTGGTATAACACCAGTAGAAGAGAGGACGACAGATACAATAAATATTTTATCCATCGTCCACAGCTCTCTTATTTCTTGTGTGAGTACTGTACTTGTTGATTTTTTCAGTATGAGCATTTTTTTATGTTATGAGTAGTTTGGAACAGAGATGTCTATTATATAAGCAATCTTAATACATTTGTCAATGAAAGTGATATCAGGTCTATTCTAATAAATTGTTTTGTGTGTGATTACAGCTTTGTCGTAGTATATTTTGTGTGTGTCATTTTCTAATACTGCCTATGAAATATATCTGTAATGTGCTAAAAAGTTGCAACCAGAAGTTAAACGTATTGTTTCTGGCAGAATGTGGCATTTTCTGCAAGTCATTTGTGAGTGATGTATCCCCCAGAATGTATTTGTATGTGTTTTCTATAGTTTTTAGTATTTATGACTTGATCTTGAATGACAACCATAAACCCCTCAAGTCTCTCCAAACAGACAGTCCTAGTCAGCCAGTAGTTTGATGCAGTTTTGTCAACATAGTCCAAACATTTCTTTTAGATGACCTAAAATAAATTTTTTATTTCCAAAATTTCTTATGAGCCATCTGCATTGCATTCAGAGTTCAGTTTTTTCAGCAGTATACTCTGGGGTCCTCTTCTTTGTTTTCTTTATGCCCAGCCTCTTAAATGTCTTAACTACATATGTTCAATGACAATTGAACCTTTCAGCTGCCTCCACTTAGTGCTTCTTTGTTATCAAACTTTTGTCGCAATACTTTTTGTTTTTAGCATTCATTACAACTGGCTTTCTTCCACTTCCTGATATTCTTTTCCATGTGCCAGACATATCATACTTCAAAATATTACACACAGTTGATTTCCCATGGCCTTCAGTTAAAATGCTTAACCACCAATTTTTTGCAGTGGTTCACTTTATATTCATACATTTGTGCAACACACTCTCTTAATATCTCCTCTTTTGAAGTAATTTTTTCTGAACAGACTCGTGAATGTTTGGAAATTTCATGTGCTGTAACTGAGCATATATAATGTTGTAATTTTTGATGTAAAGATTTAAAATTTTTCATTTTGAGTTCAAAAGTTATAATGCTTTAAACTCAGTCCAGATTTTTTTGTCTCACCCCATTAGAACAAATTTCACCACATAAACATCAGATCATCAAACATCAAATATAAAAGTTAAAATGTAATGTAAATTATTTTTATCATCATAATGAAAACAAAAAGTAATCACAAAAATATCTATCTGATGTAGTGGAGAAAAATCAATAAAATATAAAAATAATGTGTTTTCCCCCCTCTTATAAGAAAAATGCTATGTAATTGGAAATATCTTCCTAAATCTTACATTCCATAAATCTCCTGGTAACAATATCATCATCATCACCACCACCACAGTTGTCATTGAATAATATTGCATTTCTATCATTTAAATAATTTTCATCATTTTCACTATCTTCTTGTCTAAGAATTTCTGAATTTCTCTTTTAATCTCTTTAGGTGTGATAAAATGAGATTGGGCAGAGATTTTAAACCAGAAAAAATTTTTTTTGCTATGTAACCAAAATTTATAATAAGTAAATCAGAAAAAGAAAAATAGATTACTAAAATCATACGTTTGTGGATCATCAAAGTACTTTCGTACCTTTTTCCCCTTTTTCAAACAGTAAAATAATGAGTACAATACAGTGGGTGATCAGTTAACAAACAGTTCGGACTGCAAACAAATCAGACAACAAACACTTTCATGAGAGATTTTTATGTTCAGATAATGAACACCTGACAGAACAAACACAAGCAGCAGCAATGCTGCATTTGACATATGTAAAACTATATTTTAATTTAATGGTTTATGGAAGACTTTCACAATTGTATACATAACCTTTTTTGCACTAGTTAATTTTTATTCTCTGAATTTTTGTAAGTGCTTTTCTGAACTTTTTATTTAAGAAAATTGATAATATTATACATAAAAACCACAGCAATAAACTGGAAAAACAAAAACAACTGTTCTATTTATAGAATGTAGCCACGTTCTTCACGTAATTTTTAAAAAACTTTTTTAAATCAGTTAGAACAACGACCAAGACATATAGTAAGCAATGTATATTCCTTTAAGAGTCTAAATACTACTTCCATGCATTTGGTACAGGAATATAATCCACATTGATGCATACTCCTCTTATGTTGGCTCTGTAGATTTCTGCGGCCTCTAATGCTCTTGTGTGTTGTCTGTCAAATACCCTGTGTATTAGAGTAGCTTCGTCCCATAAGGGAAAAATTCCCGGTTTGGGAATAAACGAGTGGCTGTGCCCATGCTTGGATGAAACATGTTTCAGTTGTTCTAGCTCATTGTTAATATCTGAGAGCTGCATACAATGTGATTGGGCTCTAGCCACAAGTGTGCGGAAGACGGACGCCTTATAAAACCCACTTACATCCCCTTATTAATAGTGGTCAACAGAGTTGACCACTATTAATAAGGGGATGTAAGTGGGTTTGCAGCACACTGTGGTGTTGAACTTAATATCTGCTACCTGAATCTTGATGTCCAAGAAATTAATGTCCGTGTGGTTTTCTTGATCTAATTTTAGTGTTAATCCATAGTTGTTATTATTAAACACTTTTAACATATCCTCAACATCCTGTCTATTTCTCCATATAATCAAAATGTCATCAATGTATTGGGTATAAATGAGAATATTATGTTTGAAGTTTACTAAGGACTGTTCCTCCAATTGTCGTAAAACCAGTTCACAAAGATCACCCGAAATGGGACTACCCATAGGTACCTCTCTCTTTTGAATGTAGGTGTGCTCATCAAAGTAAAAACATGAGGAATAGCATAACAGGTATGCTAGGTCTAATATCTGAGTGTGGAAAAATTGAGCGTTAGGGTAGTGCTTAGAAAGAAATCTCTTAAAGCTCAAAAACATGGTTCTAAACAAATAGATGGAAACATGGATACAAAATCGAACACAGCGAGTTATGCATTTCCACTTAAATTAATAGCAGCAAATTTGGATATAAGTGCACCTGAATCAAAGATCGTACATGTGATTGAAGGTGGCACTTTAACACAATGAATCCAATCTTCCAGCAAAAACATTGGGCTTTATCAATAACAGGAAGCAAATGTTGACCTGGTTTGTGTGTTTTTGCGAAGGTGAACAGGTGGGGGTGTCAGGAGAGCTGACTATTGTGTGCTTTAGGCCTAGTGCCATTGCTAGGCTATTGCATACAAACCTACCGACATGACTCTGTAGTTTTGTTATATATGAGGCCTCAGCATTGCATATCTACTATGTACTGCTGTAACAGATGGACATAGGTGGTCCTTTTCATGAACACAATTGCCTTGCTTCTATCTGCCTTGATCCTTGTATCTGAGCCAATTATGATACCCTGTGTTTTGAGTGTTTTCTGTTGAATACCCTGTGTATTAGGGTAGCCTTAAAGAGCATTAGAGGCCACAGAAATCTACAGGGCTGACATAAGAGGAGCATGCATCAACACAGATTACATTCCCATACCAAATGCACGGAAGTATTATTTACAGTCTTAAAGGAATATATATTTCTTACTATACGTCACAGCCATTAAAAAAATTTTTTTTTAAATTATTAATATGAGATACAAAAAGACACACAGTTTAACCATTATAAGAAAATTAACCGTGAATTTATATTCACAGAATGAATTACAGTCGACCCCCTATAACACTGTTGATAATTCCATTTTATATGAATTCCATGTTGTACGAGNACAAGGCTGACTTAAGAGGAGCATGCATCAATACAGATTACATTCCCATACCAAATGCTCTTAGACTCTTAAAGGAATATACATTGCCTATGTTGTTTGAACTGATTTAAAAATTTTTTTTAAATTACGTGTAAAACACGGCTGCATTCTATAAATATAATAGTTATTTTTATTTGACTTTTCCTGAAGAAGGCCTATTAAAGAGTGGCCAAAAACATTCAAATGTTGAATTTGGGTGTTTTGCTGGAAATTTTGTGTTTAGATGAGAGTCTATATGATAATATTATGGAGCCTAAAAAGAGTTAAGTGTCAAAAACTGTGTTCACTACAGAAACTAAGCAAGAGATAATAGCCAACGTAGAGAGTGGGAATATGTCTGATGTTGCCAGGCAGTATGGCTTCAACAAGACTACCATAAGCAAAATCTTAGCTAAGAAAGTTATAATCAAAAAGACTCAAGCAGATAAAGGAGTAACAAAAATCACATCTAAGAAACAAAGATGTGCCACCCACGAAAGAATGGAGAGATTGCATTTAGTTTGTTATTACACATAAATAAACATAGTAAGTATATAATTTTTTTATTTATTTTTTGAATCTCTTGAATTAATCAAATTACCATAAAAATCTATGGTAAATCAATAATCAGTTAACAAATAATTCAGGTAGCAAACATGGTCTTGGAATAGATTATGTTCGTTAACCAATCACCCACTGTAATTATATATATTGATTAATTGATTTTATTGATTAAAATTGAAAGTTTTATTAATCAGTATAATGTATTATTCTGGTGCTAAGTCAGATGAAAAAAATACAAACAAATTTTGCTAGTTTGACAATGAAATTTATTAGGCTATGTTTCATGCTTTCCAGATTAGTTAAAACACTAATCAAGCATAGACATTTCTATTTTATTAGATCTTAATAAAGTTGTTGTTGGAAAACTGTTATTTGAAATAAATTAAAAAGTAATAATTGATACACAAATAAGTTAAATAATACAAATATAATCGAATTTTAAATAATGGAAGAGCTTTATTTTATTAATGAGAAATTATAAATCATGAAATTTATTTTAATCATAAAAATTTGATAAAATTACGTAAGAAAACAATATGAATAAACTAATACACTTTAGAATTTATTAGTTTATTCATATCGTTTTCTTATGTAATTTTATCAAATTTTTAGTTAGTATAATTTATTTAAAAAAATTAATTCTAATAATCAAATAAATAAATTAATTATATAATCATAAAGCATTACATAAAAACATTATTATTACCTTGGATGATTTTTAAATTTTTGCATCAGAGATTTTGTATATTTTGATTGATGTAAAAGGTTTGCTTTAATTCCATTTAACTGAGTACAAGAAACACCACTAATTTCTTCATTTCCACTCTCTAATTCACATTCTAGTTCAGACAATAAAGCATCACTTTCATCTTCACTCTCTCTACTTTGTGATGAACACATTGAAATGCCATCAGAACTTCTTTCTTTCAAAATGTTAACAGAATCTGCTTGATTATCAATAGAATCTTGTTTACTTTCATTATCATTATTGTGTTTATTTTGAATAATAAAATCTATTTCACTAGAAACAATTGCTTTATCTGAATTTATAGCATTTTTTTCAATTAACTTTTCATTTCCTAATTTGTCAAAAGAACTATTTTCTGACGGATCACAAGAATATTTTTCTGTTTGTTTATTATGTACACCTACATTCTCTTGATGGCATAGAGATGTTTTAAGTGAAATCCTCTCTAACTGATTATCATCAAATGTTTCAGCTATGTTAAAGTCATTTGCAAATGAATGATGCTCAGAATTATTTAATGATGAATTAATACTTTTATTGTCTTTATGCAACTTAGTAGGAATGTTACTTTCCACATTAATATTTAAATTAGATGCAGACAAACTATGTTTGATTTCTTTTTGATTAGTAGATTCTTGAACTGTTTGATTAAGCAAAGAATCACTAGCAGCTAAATGAGATTTATGATATGTTAACTGTCCTTGTGAAGAAAACTGAAGATTTTGAATATTGATCTTCCCGTAGCATTCATCTCCATTAAATTTTAACTGTTCCCATGATTTTGTTTTTAATTTATTACTGTTAGTTTTTTCTAATAAATTACATTCAGTTACATCTTTATTAGAATCATTTAATTTACTAGTTCTTTTTGTTTCAGTCATATCACCCAATTCCTTTATCTCTTCAGATAACTTATTAGGTACAACCTTAACTTCTTCATTACTATTAAGAATCTCAGATTCCATTGTCACATTATGCTATTTGGTAAAAAGACATTGCCAAGTTTTTATCCATATATCATTTATCACAATTAAAAAATATTTTCACAGATAAGCAGCAGCCTGAAAAAAAAATATAAAGAAATTTAAATTTATAAAAATTATTTAAATCATTACAAAGTTATTTTATGAAATAATTTTATAAGTATTATTCAAAATATAATTGTTAAACAAGTTTTGCAATTATATGGATTAATTTTTAATAATACAATATCTATTTAAATATCAGGTCAGTCCATAAGTTCATGCACATTTTTATCTACAAAAAAAGCAACAAAAAATTTTAATTAAATCTTATTTCAATCTATAATGTATTCACCATTATTTTGTACAATTTCTTGCCATCTTGATGGTAGCTTTTTAATCCCGTCTTTGTAAAATGATTTCGGTTTTGAATCAAAATATTCAGAAATAGCTTTTTTTACATTGTTCTCATCCTCAAAAGTTTTTCCTTTTAAAAAATTCTGCAAACTCCGAAAAAGATGATAATCACTGGGAGCAATATCTGGCAAATATGGTGGATGAGGTAAAATTTCCCAGTTGAAGCTTTTGAGTTGAGCAGTTGACGTTGTTGTCAGTTAGCTATTGACAGTTCATGTGGTATCCATTTTCCTAGCTTTGAAACTTTTCCGATTTGTTGTAGATGTCTATGAACAGTTCCATGGGATGAATTTAAACGTTCCGCAATTTCATCAACTGTTAAAGATGGTTCTGCTTCAACTAGTGCAGAGAGAGCATCATCATCAAAGTCAACGGGTCTTCCAGTACGAGCCTTATCCTCCACACTAAAATCATTATTTCTAAATCTTTCAAACCACTTCTGCGCAGTCCTTACACTAATTACAGTTTGATTATGAACAGTATTTAATTTTTTGGCTGCATTTGTAGCATTCTCATCACTTAAAAATAAAAAGTATAAAACATGTCTCTTATATTCATCTGTTACTTCCATTTTAACGAAAATAAACAACTGAAATGTTCCCAATTCTGAACAGTATTATATGAATGAGATCCAATTTAACACTTCAGTGTAAAAAGTATCACATTAGACTGGCATTTTTAATAGCAAAACAAAATTTTTCTCAATGTCATAAAATACGCAAACTTATGGACTGACCTGATACAATGAACAACAGAAGAAAATTTAAAAACTTTCTGAACATGTTTACTACATACATGTGTTTTACATAACAATATTCTTTATACCGGTACTTCTAAAAACTCATAATTCAAAATGTCTAATTATAATTATAATGGAAATGAAGTTTTAAATTATAATGTTATAGCAAGAAAGAGATTTTGAATAACATGAATGTTATATTTTGAGATTTTATACATTGCTCCATAAGTATCTTAAATTTATGTTAAACTTAATGAATTTAGAAAATGTCACGTGCACCTGGAACTGATTAAGTGCATTATACGAGGCATCACTGTATTATGAAAAAAAAAGCAGAATTTTATGTATGGAATATATTAATACTACAAAATATTTATGTAAATTTAACATTTAATTTTGCTAAATTTCATTAATTTTAAATATATGATCTATAGTTTACCAACTAACACTATTATTGTAGAATTGAATAATTATATTATCTAAATACAGTATCACATTTTGTAGATATATAGTATGGAAATTTGAAAGTAAAAATATCAAAATATTAATTGATATCATTTGAACTATAACAGATGATGTCAACTGATTTCAAATAATATTATTAAAACTTTGATAGCTGAATGATATCTATCGTCAAATGATGATAGATATCATTCAGCTATCAAAGTTTATCTACTTTAAAATATTTTTAAACAATTGATATATCTTTTTAATAAAAAGTAAAATACATCTGGATACACTTTTGCTTGCCATGTCCAATCACCAGGAACAACTATTTCCATTACAAAGAAATATTATATTTTTAATTGTGTTGGGATTGTCACCTGTGGACATTTTAAACTGTTTTACATATTTGTGCAGAGGCATAGCCTCTGAAGAAAGGTTGTCTCTGCAATGGAAATAGTCGTTCCTGGTGATTGGACATGGCAAGCAAAATTGGACTCGTATCCAGATGTATTTTACTTTTTATTAAATTGTAATTCTGCCAGCCCTTTTCTACAAAGAAATTGATATATTATTTAAAAGAAAATATAGCAAAATATAGTTATGAATAATTTCAATTCAAACTAATAACCTTGCAATATGAACATATGTTTTGTTATACATACAAATAGATTACATTTGTAATCTATTTTTAATTTTTTTTAGTTTTTATTAAATAATTTGACATTTCATGCCAATTAAACTAAATAAGAATAAACACAGCTTCTTTGGTTGTCTAGTAACTTTAAAATAGTAAATTTGCTGAGTTTGTAAATGTAATAAAAACAAATGACTTACACAATTATTTATTGCAATATCATCACAATGCCAGATGGCAATTTTTAATCATATTTTTTAAATTTATTTAATTTAAAATATAGGCTCTCCACCTCAAATTAGTAGTAATCTGTTAGTAACCCCCTGTAAATCAAACTTTGCCTGTTAGCAACAGAGTCATGCATCAACTAACTAACTCCTTACAGGGAAAATTTATTAATTGAAATAATGTGATTTCTGGTTTGCATCAAAAGTTCATATACAGTTAATCAGGGGCCTCCTGCCCCTAAGCTTTCCATATCTGGTCTCAGATTTCATCTATCTAACTCAATTCTTGAGATTAAGAAAAGACAGACACCAGACAGCCAACAGTGGGAATTTATAGATCTACAATTTTTTTCAAATTGCAGCCCAATCACTTATGAATGTTCACAATAGAATTGAGTTTATTTTTACATTTTATATTAAATATTTAACAAACCATGAATAAAATGTAATATTATCCTCATCTTCCTTCAAATTAGGAAAAATATTTTGTAAAAATGTTGAGTAAAGTTGTTCTTTGCAAATCTGAATAAATCACCATATACACATTTCCAGCAAAAGGAGTTTGCAGAACAAACTTTTTCAGTTTATTCTATAAACCTGCTTTAGGTTTCAAACAGAATTTTATAAATAACTAGCTGCAAGGACCCGCTTCACTGGGTTTTTATTTGTTCGTACATTTGTATGTAACATAGTTTTTTTTATATATAAGAGACTGTTTTTCTAAGTAATCTAGAATCTAGCTGCAAGGACTCGCTTTGCTGGGTTTTTATTTGTGGGCAAAAAGTAACGATAGTGAAGATTAAAATAATTACATTATAGCCAATCTTACCTGTTTTCACAGAATGCAAGAATTAGGTCCCCCATTTCCAGACTAATTAGAGAATTTTTACGTCCAGTCAAACAAACTATTTTCAATTTGATCAATTTTCTGGAACGTTTACAATCGTTCTATAATCGAACCAATTTGAATTTAAATTCGAATTCGAAAATTTTAAAAATCGAAATAGAAAATCGACCACTTTCAAGCCCATATCTCCCGCACCCTTACAGCTATCGAGACGTAACCACCATAGTGCACGAATGGAGACTTGGGGCTACTACCACCTACAAACACCATTCATATGCGATGTGTAGTTTTGGCTGAAAAGTGAAATATAGGGACACACAAGTCCATTTTTATATATACAGGTAACCCCCGTATAACACAGCACTTCTATAGCACAGATTCACTCTAACACAGTTTGAGAATTGGTACCATCCCCGTATAACACGGTACTGTTATACGGATTCACTCTGACACGGTTTGAGAATTGGGTAAAACCCTCGTACAACATGAAATGTAATAAATTTTTACATACTTAAGTAATAATAGTTCACAAAAATTATTATTTTCGTGAACTATTAGTATTTAAGTATGTAAATTTTCTTTTCTTGCCTTCTGTTGCTATACATGGTCCTTCTTGAAACTTGTTTCAATGTTGCCAGATCTCAACACTTCTGCTTCTGATGTTGCCAGATGTTTTTCCCTTGTATGAAATAAGGGAAAAACATCTGGCAACATCAGAAGCAAGTATGAAATTTGCTTTATTCTTCATAAGTGCTTAGCACCATATGAGGAAATTTATAAAGATCTTTTAACTAGAAGCAAGCAATCTAAAATTACATACGTTTTGCAAAAGGTATCTGAAGATAATGCATGAATCTGAATGCATGATTTTGCATGGATCTGAAGATAATACAGAAAAATGCTCAGAGGATAAGGATAACTTGCCGTTCTCTTTTTGGCAAGTTATCCTCGGTTAATAGTGCTTTTAGTGTATTTAATTTATATTAATATGTATCACTTAAATATCTTTATTAAAATTTTCTTATCTTAATTATGAAAATATAATAGCACATTTTTTAATTTTTGGAACCTAACCCTCTTTTTCGTACTAGTTCTTTGTTTCACATAACACGGATTTGCATAACACAGCAATTTTTTGGAACGTAACTACCATGTTATACGGGGATTACCTGTATATATAGATGTCATCAAATGTTTGAAATATTCCAATTTGGAATTTTGTAGTTTGAAACCTGAAGAAGTTTGTTTCAAAAATGCCTTTTGCTGGAAAAATTTGTTGATGGTGTTCATTTTATTACAGGTTATCTATTCCAGTTTTAATTTTGGATATTATCACTGCAAACCTATTTTTCGTATTTACTACATCATTTTCTAACAGTAAAAAAACAAAGTAGACATCTTTTACCTAATGTAATAGAGGCAATAATGTAAAATTATTGGACACATGAATTACAATTATAATTCACTAAAAATTTGCTTTTATAGCTACAACCAACAGACTGCCAAAAATCTATCGGGCTAGTTTTATGCTAATTATTAAATAAATTACGTAATCAATTTGGTACTAGAGGTAAATGTTAGGCGCCATCTCTTATTAATATTAATAATTATAAATAATTTTAATTAATTTTAAATAATTCGGAACCGCTGGGAGAAAAATCGATATAACCGTCGATGGTTAAGTAGTTAGATTATATACGCTGGAAGAGGAGATCGGATCGGAGGTCCGGGTAGCGTAACTGGCAACGCATCTGCACGGTAAGCAGGAGTTGTGGGTTCGAGTCCCGCTCCGGGCCGATTTTTTCTCCCAGCGGTTCCAAATTATTTAAATTAATTAAAATTATTTATAATTATTAATATTAATAAGAGATGGCGCCTAACGCTTACCTCTAGTACCAAATTGATTACGTAATTTATCTAATAAGTAGCATAAAACTAGCCCGATAGATTTTCGGCAGTCTGTTGGTTGTAGCTATAATTATATATCGGGTTGGAGATGTTTGTATATATATTACGCCTTGCCGGGGCTTGCGATGGCCGGTTGAGAGCCTTATGGGAAGTAGGACGTGGGCACTGAATGTGTCCCCAGCCGGCGTTGTAATAACCGTCGATGGTTAAGTAGTTAGATTATATACGCTGGAAGAGGAGATCGGATCGGAGGTCCGGGTAGCGTAACTGGCAACGCATCTGCACGGTAAGCAGGAGTTGTGGGTTCGAGTCCCGCTCCGGGCCGATTAATTAAAATTATTTATAATTATTAATATTAATAAGAGATGGCGCCTAACGCTTACCTCTAGTACCAAATTGATTACGTAATTTATTTAATAATTAGCATAAAACTAGCCCGATAGATTTTCGGCAGTCTGTTTGTTGTAGCTATATTATATATCGGGTTGGAGATGTTTGTATAAATTTGCTTTTGCTGTAAATAATCAAAATAGTTAAAATTATACTAATAGCAAAAAGCTTTATAATACAAATAGCTATTGTAAGAATTCACTCATTAGTAGTTATTTATGTTTGCATTATTCATGAGTTCTGCTTGATTAAGAGTTAAATTTCAACCCTCTCAATCAAATGAAATTTATAAATGAATTATGTTGAGTTTTTAAACAGTAAAATGACAAATGTGTTCATATATCACTTCACATTTTTTAATACACCTGAATGTTGAATTAGGTAACTTATAAATTAACATATAAATTTTTTACAATTATGTGCTTTAGAAGAAACAGTGTATATATTGAAGTTTATTAATCTGAAATTATACTAAAAATATCAGCTTTGAACATTACAAAAAGATTTTTTAATAGTTTAACTTTCTCAAAAGTTTTCAATTACTTTTCTTAAATTATTAACGGCAGTAATAGGAATAGTAGTAGTATAAAAAAAACATTTCAATTATTTAGTAGGAATTTAGGAGGATTAAATTATAAGGTAATTCTTATTAAAATTTAAGCATTTCATTTAGTTCAATTTACAAGAAAGAAAATTAATTGTTGCATTTAATTTATTAATTTAATTAAATTAATTTTTTAAAATTAATTTAAGCATTTCATTTATTTCAATTTACAAGAAAGAAAATTAATTGTTGTAATTCTTACTGTAATTCTTATGTAATCCTAATGGCACTTAAAATTTCATACATTAATTATTTTCCTGAAAGTTCTTTAATATTACCTATTTATTAATTATGAATTAAATGTTTTTATGAGATTATATCTTTCAGCATACTGATTAACAGAAATAATATATTCATTCACTTTATTACATATAGCAATTCACTAACTTGATAATGTTATAAATACATTAAAACCTGCCATTTATGACCACTCTAGGAAAAATTCAAAAGTGGTCATATATAGGAAATGAACACTATACAGAGGGTGCCATTTATAGCCTTCATTTCAACACACAGTATTATAGAATTTGCAACTTACAAAAGGCTAGAAGGATGTTCATTCAAAATTTAAGATACTTTATGCATATAAACTAAAGACTAAGATTCGAATGGCAGTTTCTTAATGATAAAGGTAGCATTTTGTTAAAAAATTTTTGAACATTATTAACAGTTTGATTTAGCAAATCAAATCAATCAATTTTGAATATCACACACACACTGAGGATGTCTAGAGAGTCATTTTGTAAGTGTCTTTGATATTCAAAATAATGTAGTCTGATGAAAGCATTTGAATAAGGTCAAGCACTATTTATTTAAAAAGAATTTGAGCTGAAATTTATGGTTGTTTACACTTATGTTACTATAACAAATGCAAACTGCAGAAAGTCACTAGCCAATCTAACCCTCTTATTACTACAGAGATGTTACATTTCATTACTGATAACTATAACAGCATTCCTGGAAAGGATGCTCGATTGCTCACTAGACACATAATGCAAATCAAATGCCTTGTAGCCTTGAAACTTGGACTCCAAAATTAAAATAAATATACAATACCAATGGTAAAATTTTTTCCATAACTTATAAATAATTCTATTCAATTAAACATTATTAGTTTATAATGTCAAAAAATTACATAAAGTGGCTCCAAATTTCTAGTGCCTAGAAAGCACTGAAATCCACTACTGCCTGGAAAAAAGAAGAAAGAAAACAGTACCATATGGCAAAGGAATTGGATTTGAAGTAACTGCATGCTTAGACTTGTGCAAATGATCACATATCAGAGTCTGATTTGTATAGAAGGGACTAAAAACATATGGCACATATTGGAAGTGGATACAAATCAGAGGTGGTCTCAAAATGTATGTAAAGCATATAAAATAAAATTATAATTTCTTAATATACATCTTACAGATTTTCTATATTTTTCAAAATATTTGTTTTGAAATTTTTCTTTACAGCATTGTGTAAATTAATATTTATAAAAGAAGCTTTTAAAAATATGAAAGTGTAAATCATAATGTTAAAAAATGTATACTGTAACAAGCTTTCAGTTTGAGATTAAAATCTATTTTTCATATCATTTCAATGTATAACCACTTAGTAGAAATCATAACAAGATTATAAGTTTTTACATTTTGGTATTACAGTCTTAGCTAGTTTTTCCATGCTATAGTAATGATGATTTGTTAAGAGAAAAATAAGGGATCCTTTCATGATTGTTTTCATTATTTTTAATTATGTGCTTGATTTTTTGAAAAAACAAAACTGGAATTTTGGAAATTTTGATATATTGATATTTTTATTTTACAAAACTGTAGGGTGAATGTAAATCTACCTTTCAGATTCAAAATTTTTAATGCAAGTTAAAAATTATATTTATAGTAATATAATCATGCAAATTAAATAATTTTAAAATGTCTTAATAGATTTTTCCAATATTAATCTTGTTTACATCCATCTTTTATCTTCTGTGAATATTACATTGAATAATTTATTAAAATTAAAAAGAATAATTTCATTAATTAATAAATTTTTATGATTGTGCCGTTGCCCTGGAATTTTTTAAAATGTTTTTGCATATCAAGACAGATGAGTAATCTCAAATAAAAAGGTCAAGTCCACTGTAAAACTGTTGTGTTCCTGAGATATTGAAAAGGACAAAATACAAAGACATTTATTGTTTCTTCCAATTCTGTAAATATTTTTTTATATAATAATTTCATTATTATTTTTAATTTTATTTTATTTAATAAAAAAGCAAAAATAAATGCATTTTTGCATTTGAAATCATCAATACATAAAAATGCCTTAAAAAATTATTTTTGCAATTAAAACTTACATGTTATCAATTACATAATCAATCACATGCTATTGATGACAGTATTCACTTACACTAATAATTTATACAAGCATCATATTTAATATAATTATAATGCTTTTGTGCACATTATAAATATTTTGTAATAATGCATAACTAATTTACGAAACGGAATTATAAAACTCGTTTAAAATAAAAATCTACATTATTTATTACAATTACCGACTTGTGTGAAGTCTAGAATATTTATAATTTGATAAAATAGCTAATATATAGATGTTTGATTAATACCCTACTTTACTAAGCATAAAAAGGAAAGGGAGAAGGAAATTCACAAAGAAGGTGTAGTCAAGAAAAATTTATGATGTAATTCATACTTTCTTTAAAGCAAAAGCTAGATAAGAATAAATAAATGAATCTTTAAAAAGTAATTTTTTTTTTAAATTATTAATATGAGATACAAAAAGACACACAGTTTAACCATTATAAGAAAATTAACCGTGAATTTATATTCACAGAATGAATTACAGTCGACCCCCTATAACACTGTTGATAATTCCATTTTATATGAATTCCATGTTGTACGAGTCACTTAGATTTCACAAATACGTGTGCCGGGCTGTGAACGGTTTACGTATTTGTAAAATCTAAGTGACTCATACAACATGGAGTTCATATAAAACGGAATTATCAACATTTTATAGGGGGGTTGACTTTGTAGTACAAATGTTACAACTGGAATACATTCATCCCAGAACATGTTATCTGGTTGTCATTCCTTTCATTTTTATCAAAAGTAAATAATGTGAAAAACATGTTTAGAGTTATTTAGAATATCAAATAAACAAACACTGGAATATTTATGCATTTTCTAAATTATTTAATTGTTTAAAAATGTATATTAATACATAAATAATAATAAATAGCAAATATGAAAAGCCAACTGTATTCTACAGTTCTATATATCACGAAGAAAATGATTCTAAACTAGAAATCATAAATTATAAAAAAACAATATATTATAATTTTGTATAACTTGATCATTAATTAACCTTATTTATTAAATTAAAGAATAAAGCCTTACTTTCTAGCATTTCCTTTTTACCATCTTCAAAAATATATACATAACAATTATAATATTTCGGTATATCACAGAAAACAATAAAATTATTAAGAATCCATTCTACTTCTTCCCTTTTACATTCGTCATCTGTAGCAGATGGAAAACCGGAAGTTTAGAAATTAAGGCCACAACACAAATACGTCAAATGCGAACAACCAATCGGGCGACACTGAATCAAACAGAACGTGAAACGAAAAAAAATCCAAAATATTTAAATTATTTTTTTAATTTTGATCGAATTTCATTTTATATTATTAACTTAAAATTGATTGGATGTATTTATTTTTGTTAATTATTCTGATATCGCTATCAGAAATTTAAACGTTATTCGAGTTTTTTTTTTCTTTTCATCACAAAAAATAAAATAAAATAAAATAAACAAAGAAATAAATTCCGGATTTCTTTCGTAAACTAAATTCTATAAAACTTTGCGTTATTATTTATTTATTTATTTATTTAACAGTAAAAAAATTCCTTCATATATTATAAAATTTAATTACTTCTGTAAAATCGTCATAGACATCTGCAGTGCTTTTAGACTTTATTTAGCGAGGTTGCGGCCGAAGTTTTAGTCTCTCAAACGTGAACGTCGAACGTCGGGCGCCGCTTTCAAGCAAATAATAGTGAGGTTGCGGCCGAAGTTTTCATTTCTCAAATGTGAACGCCGAACGTCGAGCGCCGCTATCTTGTAAGCGGCTCTCGACGTTCGACGTTCGACGTTTGAGAGACGAAAACTTCTGCCGCAACCTCTCTATTATTTGCTTGTCATCTAGAAATTCTAAATGCACAATTGAATATTACAATTTGTTCATAACAAGATTAGGATTTTATTAAACTTGTATCAAACTAATAAATTTAACTTAAAAGGTTTATATTTTCTTTTTTAAAAATAAATACTCGAAAATATCGAGCGGTCAAAGTGTTAAACGTTAACTATAAAAGTAAATTATTAAACTATTAATATTTATCAAAACACTAATATTACAGAAATATTCATATTATTGAAAATGAATGTCATAAATTAACCTTTTCGAACTTCCGATGATTTAGTAAAATTCAATTCAGCATCATTTTCTTATTCGATTACCATATATTCAATTTATTTTCTCTCAAAAACTAATAATATTTTATCTCAACAAAAATTGCAATTTATTGCGCATTTATAAATCTTTATATATCATCGTTTATTTCTATTATATGCAAAATAACATTTCATCTAATAATAATAAACAATATTTCTATATGCTACATGCTAGCTTAATAATGAATATACAGTATTTAAAATTACGTACAGGTACAGAAGTCGACTAAGCACAATCTGCAATAAAAAAAACAAAATTCTAATTTTGTTTATGTCATCATTTTATTTTCTCAACAAATTCAATATTCTACAAACTTGATAATATTCTAACGATTCTAATAAAACATTATCAATCTCGGAGATAACATTGATTGATGATTAAATCAAAATATTTTGATTAAATTTTTTATTATCAAAAACTAAACAATACCGAGACAATAGAGAGGCTGCGGCCGATGTTTCCATCGTAAAAACATGAACGTCGGACGTTCAGCGCCGCCTTCCTGTAAGCCTAGAAGTTTGACAATGGCGTTTGGAACATCGAACATAATTCCACTGACGTTCCAAACGCCATTGTCAGACTTCTAGGCTCACAGGAAGGCGGCGCTGAAGTCCGACGTTCACGTTTTTACGATGAAAACGTCGGCCGCAACCTCTCTTTTAAACATCTAACTCAATGGGTAATAGATGCTGTTCTATACATGTACGGTACAGTTTAAGAAGGAAAAGTCGCGAAAAATGCATCATTATACACGATGGGGGAAGGGTATCGAGACTTTGTCTACATGGATTTTTTTATGATGATAGTGATTTATGAATTTGTTCTTATAAGCTTATTTACTAGTCGTGAATGAATTATTAGTTAAAAAATATTTGAAGTACATTGTAAAGTTATTTCTCTAATGTCAGAGGGTCTGTACTCGTATAGATATAAATACAGTTTGCCAAAAGTATATCATTGTACACTAGAAGAAAGGAAGGAATCAACAACGGCACAAAATTTGTACAAGTAATTAATTAATGAACGACCCTATATTAAAATTATTTTATATAATTCGAGAATTATATAAAATCAATCTTTATAAAGTTATGAAACTTCTGAAACTAAGAAATTTGCAAGATTTCAATTTGTTCTTCCTAATTTGGAAGAAATAGTTATTAATTGTGATGATTAAAGCATATTATTTATAAGTATATATAAATGTTTATTATGTAAGCATTTTATTTATTATGCAGTATAAATGTGTTATATTCAAATAGTAAAGATGAGTAGTATATATCTTTTAATAAATCAGATAATAAAAAATGGATAAGCTATACATAGGAGCAGCACAAGCTATTTATATAGCTGCTCATAAATGTCTCTTAACTAATTAATTTTATTTTTCAATATAAATTATTATTCCTCATATTCACGATTATATTGGTTTTGCATACCTTATATATTTTATCTCCAAAAATTGCTATTTTGTTTTCTTTCATCATTCTAATCCACTTTGTTGCTTTTGGATCACTACCATTATAAACTTGACGTCAGTAAATAAAATTTCTAGATTATTGTGGTGTAGCATCATAAAGTTTGTTCCGAAACAAATTCAGCTTGACCAAGAAATTACCAACTAAGATAAAGCTGAGTTATTTTATCTCAAACTATTAACTTCTGTCATATTAAAACGAATTTTTAATTAAGATTTTCGCATCTTTGAATAAGAATGGAACCTTGGCACCATCTGAAGTGATCGGCCCACCAGTGGCCAAGCGGTCTTCGTACCCTGAACACTGGGGAACTCCCAGTGTTCAGGGTCGTGGGTTCGCGCTTCGCCCGGACGGGCTGACCACGTGGAGTTTTCCGGGTTTTCTCCACGTCTGTAACGCCTGAATATGGCCCAGATACTCATAAAAAGACCTCCGGAAGGCATTCCCCCTAGGCAGTCACCCAAGTATTGCGTTGTCATAACTTAACAAAACAAACAAACAAACTGGGAGTGGTCGGTCCAGGTATGTCGGGCCCCGACCCTCATCAACCGGCCGTGCCCATTGGAGGCCTGGCCGAATCCATAATGGGCTTGCTAAAAGAGACACTCTTAGTGCATAAAGGGCGAAAGGAGGAAGGAGTATTAAAAAAAAAAAACGTATTTCTATCTATAATGTTAATTTTGTTATTTAACAAAGTATAGTTTTTCTGCTAACGTATTATAAATTGAAATCCAAAAATTTGTTATCCCAATCCCTCTCGGCCATCCTAATTATGAGTTCGTACCCATCGTGGGTTAGGCCGGGCCGCCTGAACCCATAGTGAGGTACTAAGAGGAACCTCTTCAAACAAGGGGGAATAAACCTTTAAAGTTTCAGCTGCAGATGAAGTTGCTATCTTTGTGTAATTTGAATATTGCTTAGCAGTTGCAGAGCCGATTAAATAGTCGCAACAGCCTTTTAGATCAGATGGCCGTTTTGCCAGATATCTTAACCCTAGTCCTACAAATTCTAGTCAACCAATATAAATTGGGTTAACAGGATAAGGCAACGCAACACATGGGAGAACTACCAAGGGAAGTGCCTACTGGGAGATTTACTATGCGAAACAAGTCACTATTTAGGGGCTAGACACGTGAAGAAAACCTAAAAAATTCCACACGGCTAGCACGTGGAAGTTTTTTCTTGTTTAAGAATTTTAACATCATTCAGTAAAACCGTGCAATCTCTTGATTACGGCCGAATGGCCGAACGGTTCAAGGTGGCAACTTACCACTCTAGAGACCCAGGATCGAATCACTGGCGTCTAATTACAGAACGATTCCGTAGCCGTAGTTCTGGTTTTTACCACGAGATGCCGCTAGTCTTGTGACGTTCAGATAGCGTATACCTCATACTGTACGTTGTGCTTGAAATTTTTTGTCGCTATTTTAGCTTTAAAACCATACTTTATCATCGATAATTGGTTTTAAAGTATTCCCGCTACGTTGCTAAGAAATCGTTATGGAAAATATTGCGTTGGATATATTAGAAGATACTTATTGTTATTGCGATAAGCACTTCTCAAAAGGAAATCTTACTAACAAGCATGTAGATTTAGAAGATAAGCAAATCCTGGTGGAGGAAAAGTCTATATTCTGTCGGAAGACTTCATGTTCTGAAGGATTTTCTACTTTCCTTCAATTACGTGAACATCTGGAGAAAGTACTGTACAGTACCTGTATAGTACATAAATTTGCCTGTGAAATTGAGAAGCTGGAATTCAAAACTATGAAGGGTAAGTAAATTCTGTTCTGAAATTTAAAAATGCTGTATTTAATTAATATATCTTAAAATAATTGTTTTCATGAATATTAACAGCTCATTCAGTAGTACTGTAATTAAAAATATTATGTACTGTATTTGACAGATTTCTACGAATGGAAAGTCACAGATAAGTTGAGAACCAACTAAAGTTAATTGTGTCGTACTGTCTAAAAATTCATGGAATTTATAAATTCTACTCGTGCGGCTCTGGCACATGGGATCATGACTACGCTCAGTTCAGAAATGTACTGTACTTACAAAAGGAAAACATTCAATAACAGATTGTGCATATGAAAATGTTGCAAATGTATAATTTTCAATAAATCTTTTTCATAAAGAAAACATCTTTCTTATGAATACTGTGGCATTTTTTCTTAGCTAACGTTCAAATGAATCATTGCAGATCTGTTAAATCAGGCTACAAAAAGTTCACTAATATTTTAGTGACGATGATAATTTGTTGATGGATTTAAACTACCAATTCAAAAGACTTTACTCAAATTACACAAGATACACTTAACTCTTGGTATT
>NW_019384891.1:712101-736599 GCF_000671375.1 Centruroides sculpturatus
ATGAATAATTTTATTAAATAATACAAAAAAAAATTCGAGTAAGAGATTGAAAATTCAGCAGGAAAATCTTGAGATTAAAAGAATTTAAGAACGAAAGTCTACATATTCTGTAGAATAACTTTTATAAAATACTGTATAATTTTAAATATTTTGATAAAAATAATAAACAATAATCATCTTTTAAAGCTATAATATAAACATTGAACATTAGACAAAAGAAATTTGACGTTCAACAAACGAACAGTAGCAAATTTTGTTCGTAATAAATTAATTCTGACTGTAGTGTATTTACAGCACAGTCAGAATTATGGTTGTCCAGCTTATTTACGTCACAAAGTAGCGACATCTCGTGGTAAAAAACAGAACTATGGTTACGGAATCGTTCTGTAATTAGACGCCAGTATCGAATCTGGACGGGTCGAAAAATCAACAGGAATTTTTCGGTGTGTGATCCAACCGGATATATTAGGTTCCGTCCTTCACCACCCGGTCGCCCAATTGTGGGACTGACCGAACCCATAATGGGTTTGCTAAAAGAAGCCTTCTTAGTGCCTACAGGGCAGAAAGAGCAAAAGAAAGAACCCATTAATTACAATGTATGAAAACTGTGGAGTAATTGTATTGCATTATTCAAAGATGATCTCTAATCTTGGTTTTTAATGTTCTTCCGCAAAGAAAAAAATATATTAAAAGAAAACTTTATGGGCATTTAGAAATCATTAAAATTAAAGAGAACAGAATGAATGAGACGAACCAATTGTTGATCCCTTTCACCCCACGTTTTATAATGCACTGTATCGTGTAAATATCAACTTTTTTTTAAAACTCTTTCCGCTCTGTGGACACCAAAAGGTTTCTTTTAGCAAACCCATTATGGATTTGGCCAGGCCCCCAATGGGCAGCGGGATGATGAGGGACGTGGCCCGATTTATCTGGACGGACCCGTCCGGCTTTGATCCCGGATCCCCCAGAGCGGTAGGCTACCACCTTGACCTCTCGGCCATCCGGCCGTCAAATATAGAAATACATGAAAAGCGTTACATCATGCTTTAATTGAATTTTTGTTCTTATTAAGTGTTATATATTATTTAATCACTAAGATTTTTCTGGAATTGCACAACTGTCTATTTTTATATGTTATAAAAACTAAAGAAATCATCGTTTCCTGTGCATCGCTATGTACAACCATAATTACTTTCATATTATTTTTATAAATCAATGTAATTTAATTTTATAACTTAATTTAAATACATGTTTTAATAATCTACATTTATAAGTGTATAAAATAACTGAAATAGTTGAAATAAAATAAGCAATTTTTTAAAAACTAATCAAGAGAATTTACTCGAGATGGCAACACTGACTAAAAAAACGATATTATGAAGGGAAGTGTGCATTTGTTTTCTTGTGTTTTGAAACGTGATGAAGACAAAAACTGAAATGTCTACTGAAAATAAACCGGACATTTTGTCTGACAATTATTTTGCTATCAAAGGTAAAATAATATCAACTGATACAATTATAAAAAATTATAGCGTTAAATGCGAAGAAAACGAAGCACAGAAACAAAAGTTAGAAAATTTGACTCTTATGGTGGAAAAACTACGTCAAGAATGTACTAACTACGAAAATAATTTAAGTAAATCTTTACAAGAAATCGAACCTCTGAAAACTAATTGGTGCTTGCTTAAAGAAGAAAATGCAAAACAAGTTGAAAGGGTAGAAGCATTACAGACCAAGTTAAATGCTTCTGAAAAATTGATGGAGCAGTATGATGCTTTATTGAAGAATATGAATGAAGATTCTTCAGATACCAATAACAAAAACATAGTTTTACTGGAAAAAGAAGTAGAGAGAAAAGAAAAGACTATAGAAAACATCAGAGAGAAGATAGAACAAGAAAAAACCTCTAAGAAAAAATTACACGAACGCTACAAAAAAACATTAATGTATCTGCTAAAATTTGGTGAAGAACTCCAAAAGCGAGGAATGTTAAAAAAGAAAGACAAAAATATTATTGATATTTATTCCAAAGGTTCGTTTACTCCGGATGATGTAGAATTAGATGATCTAGATATTTGTGTATCACCAGATATGATGGAATTAGAAGATTTAGTGTGTGAAGTAGATGGAATACAAAATGACAATGCAACTGACTCAAGTGATTTAAATGGAAGTAGGGAAAATGATGGTAAGAACACTACATTTAACTCAACAATAACATTCTTATAATTCTTAATTTTATTCTGACAGAAAATACAACTTATGTATTTTTGTAAACTGTATTGTCTATCAGAATAAATATATTTTATTTTTAAAATCATAAAATTTGATATTTTATGATTTTAAAAATAAAACAGTTCTTTTCTGTTAATGGGATGCTGGTTGTAACATTAATCTGTTGTGCAACACCATCATTTGCTAAGACTACTGCTTTTAACTATTTAGCTTGTGTGATTGTGCCGACTTTGAGTAGCCCGCTTGACTGTTTGTGGAGTACATGATGTTTAGTTTTAAGGGGTGTGTTCCCTAAAACTATATAATATGCTTGCCTCCAGTTGGGCACTGAGTGCAAGTAATAGTGAACACCAAAGCATACGACTACATGCAAAGCATGTAGATTAGGCAGTTTACGGATATATGTTAAAAACTGATCTTTGGAGGCAAATATCTCTTGAAGGGTCAACAATTCTGGGGGTGATGTGAAATCCCTCATTCAGAGATTGAATCCTATCCTGTCGGCTGGTGTCCCGTTAACAGAAAAGTACCAATAAAATATATTTATTGAAATTTTGATTTTGAAAGATTTGACATTTCATACTGAATAAAATTAATCAGTGTCATATGACATGTTTTAAAATAATCTATTAGCAATCTTGAATCAAGGTTGCTTGTTGTTCTCTATTATATGTGTTTTGTTAGCACAATGTTGCCATTGAGAACATATCATACAGGAACACTTTAAGAGGAAAAAGGTTGCTTTATTGGCTTGGACGGATATGCATTTTGGGCTTAATGCCCCTCTTCAGTCCTATTGTTATTACATAATTATCAAATTGGTACAGGTATCAAAATTTACAGAATTCATTTAAATAATTAGTATACGCGTACAGTGATTTATATGATATAATACAATTACCTGAGATAGTGACCATTAAGCTGGTATGACACATGAGATATATATACACATATTTAAAAAAGGAGGGGAAGGAATGAGCATATAGTGCTATCGGTTCAATATACAGACACCTGAGGATAGTATAATGTGTGTTAAATTAAAAAGTGGTATGCACAAAACTAAAAAAGTATATATTAAAAAGGTGTAATTTATAAAATTAATAACGTAATACCTGTAGGATGTGACATAGTACGGAAGAGATGTGTAGAGAACAGGTCTGATGGGAGATGTTACAAAGAAGTGAGTGATCCTTGTAACATATACAGAGGTTGGTGAGAATTGCACAGTGGGGGTTAAGGTGGGAGGGTGGTAGGATAACTTAATGGGCTTTGCTACTTAGGAAAGGCTGCCAGATGTCATTTATGACAGCTCCAGTATTTAAGTTCATTCTGTGTGTTTCTTTAGTTTTCAATCTGATTAGCAATCTGATCACAGTGTGTGCTAAAGTGTCATTTCTAGTTTACTAGTTTATAGGTTGACTCCTATTTCAGGCATAAATAGATATTTATGCCTGAAATAGGAGTCAATCTGTAATCTAGTCAGGCATTAATAGTATAAAAGCTGTCATTTGTGTGTATATGTGTGTGAATTCCTTATAATGCCTGCAATTTTTGTCCAATCAAGATGAAATTTTGGTTATATTTGTTTTATGTTCTGACAGAAAGTATAGGCTACTTATTTTGTAGGAATATCAGTTATAGAATAAAGGTTTTATTGATTTAGGATTGGTGATTGCACTTATGTTGCAGTGACAGCATTCACCTCATTTAGTTCACACTTGACGATGGAATTTTCCTTAAGTTGTATTTTTAAATATTTTGGCAAATGGCATTTTTTAAAGTTCATTAAATTTAAATTTAAAAAAAAAGATAGCAAGACTATGTCACTTCTACAACAATTAAAAAAAAACTTTTTATAGTGACCACGTGACATTCTATTATCCAATTGGAAGTAACAATCTAATGAGCCCGTTATTTAAAATGTATTATCGCACATTAACTATGTATTGACAGTCAGTATAGGTTACTTAATTAATTTGTAGAAACTTTAGCAACTCTTCTTGAATTTCTTGATATCTGTATACTTCTCAATTCTTCAATCTCTACTTTCTCATAGAAACTAGTCTATCATGCTTTGATGGGAAAATTTCTAGTAAATAGATATTTATGCCTGAAACAGAGATTTTAATGAGGATTGTTGTTTAGGGTTGCACAGTGTAGCCCTTGTGGTTTGTGATGTTCTTAGTCAAAATTAAAAGAAGAAATATCAGGATGTAGTAGTTTATTTTTAAATTTTGCTATAAATAAAAATTTTCTTAGAACATACTTTTTTAAAAAAATTTTCTCTTATCATAAATACTATTCATAATGTTTCTGTCACTACTTTCCCGCTCTGTTATATATAACAGAGGGAAAGTGTGGTGATTGATTGAAAACTAACCCCATAATTTTTTCATTTTTGGAATTGAGACCTTGAAACATCTAGATACTGTAAGGTCTCGTTTTATGCGGTGGATACGTTCTACAGAAAAGCGCATTAAAAAAAAATTCGCATAAAAAAAGACTTTACTTGCCTTGAAAAAGTAGGGATACGTTCCGTAATTTTCTAAAATCGCATAAAACAAAAACAACGAGTTAAAATTAACTTAAAACCGCATAAAAAAAGTTTTCAGATATTAAAAGAAATAGGCTGCTTAATGAATTACTTGGAATGTCTGAAAGAAATTCATATAAAAGCTTAAAATAAACTTGTATTCAAACTTAATTCAGTTTATTTTATTGAAAAGTAATATAGTTTTACATTTTTTTTTTGAATTTTTGGAATGTTTTTTAAGTCTCCAAATTTTTTAAAAATATTAAAAAATATACGGCCAGCTTCACCCTACTTTAAACCCTTGTCCTCCCGCGACGTTTATGAGAATGCCCCGGGAAATCCAACTCCAGCTGTGTTCAAGGTCATCCAGATGTGTAAACAATGACTCATCGGTGTTAAATTTCACAGAAGGGCAAGACAAAGGAAGTTAAACTTTGAAGCTTTTTCTTCAAAATTAATGCATTTCTTTTGTTTTTTTTAGTTTTAAGTATTTTTAATGTTTAATTACATTTATATCAAAAATTGCTAGGAACTAAAGCGATTAAGGTAGATCTAGCTGTCCTTTACATCCATAAAGGTTATATGTCAGTGGAACAAATGGAGTGAGCTTTGAGCGTCCCACGATTTTTGGAGACTGTCTATACGTGGGCTTCCTAAACAAGCCTATATGTATGTTTGTCCAAAAAAATTTTGGATGAAATACAAACCGCACAACTTCAAAATCGCGTAAAACGAGATCTTACAGTATACAAAAAAAATTTGGGGGTTTTTCTGTATGTATGGTGTGTGTGTGTGTGTGTGGCATGATTTTGTTCACCCTTTTTGAAACTTAATAACTCCTGTGTTTTTTTTTCAAAAATTTCTAAAATTTTGCAGGGTGGTTTGTGTATTATGGGATTGATGCTATTAAATTTTGATGGTTAAAGGCCGAGGGGGTGGAGAGATAAAGGGGGATAGTGTGTCATAAATTGAGTAGGATCAGACTTAAATTAATGATGATTTTACTCATTATTAGCATTTAGTTTTTTTTTTTATAAAACCCATCTTAACTCTCAAAATTAAGCTTTTACCATTTTATAATAATTAAAAATATAAAAAGTTTTTAATAAAATATTGTAACAGATGGCACCACACACACACACAATTTTAAATGTTACAGGGAAAGTTAAGCAATTTGTAACTGAATTTTTCTTTATATGTATTTGCATAAATCATCAAATGTATATGGAAAAAAGTTTTTCCATTTTTGCAAGAGATTAGATTCATATAAAAAGTTTTGTTCAAATAACAAAAACCTTAAAAATTCAATAACCATCAACTATTTAATATCACTATTACTTGATACAAAAATTTTTTCAATATAATTGAAAATATTGCTGATTTTAAAATTCAGTGTAATCTCATATTTCAAATTTAATTTGTTCCAGGAGACTATTTCAACTCTGAGTTGTTTGAGTCAAAATCAATTGTCCCAATTAAAAATAATGGAAAGTGAAGTAATTTTTTTCCAGATCTTAAACAATACTTATTTCAATCAAATGAAACAGCAGATATACATAATTTAAGGTAAAAATAACAATTAAAAGTCATAAATAATAAATTAAGACATGAAAACAATAAATAAAATACATAAATACTGTATAATAAAATCAAAATGTTAACAATGTGATTAACTTACAAAATAACAGTAACAAAAAATATATGGATAACAAATTAAAATCAATTAGTTCAATATATATAACTAGAAAAACATAACAAGGGCTAATACAGTAGAGTTTCGCTAGTCCGAATGACCACCTAATCCGAACATGTTTCAGTCGGTGGAGAGGAAATTTTTTAGCTCACAAAATATATGTTTTTTGTATTTTCCAGTTGAATTTCAATGGTATATGGGGAGACAAAAAAAACCGGATTTTTTGTATAAAAACTTTGAAGAAATTTTTTAAAAAAGTTAATAAATAGTCACCTTCAAAGTACTCTCCGTTAGATGCGATGTACTTGTGAAGTCTTTTTCCCCACTGTTTGAAGCATCTCTGGAACTCTTCAACCTTGATATCGTCCAGTGCCCTTAGGGAAGATGTTTTTACCGCCTCCACATCATCAAAATGCTTCCCTTTTAGATTTTTCTTAATTCTCGGAAACAGAAAAAAGTCGCACAGGGCTAGGTCTGGTGAATACAGAGGGTGGGGAACAACAGGCCATCCTCAAGAGGCCAAATAGTGGGTCACTCGTAATGCCGTGTGTGCAGGGGCTTTGTTGTGATGAAGGAACCAGTCACCTGATTGCCAAAGTTCTGGGCGTTTCCTTTGCATTTCCTCTCGCAGACGTCTTAACACTTTTTTGGCAGATTTTTTCAATGTTTTCATCATTTCGAGATGTTGAAGGATGCCCAGAACTTCACAGGCAGAACAAAATAACAATAAGAGAAACACAACAATACGCTCAAACGTAAACATACTTTTTTTTTTTTTTTTTTCGGTTCTAAGTCTCGTATTAATTGCACAAAAAGATTTAGAATTCCACAACAACAAAAAATTGTATTTTATTGTAGTACTGTATTAATACTGTACAAAATTAATAAATCAGTGTTTGACATGGCCCATTAAAACAGCAGATCTATATTGTACTTACACACAAAAACAGAAACAAAAGTTATTGATGGTGTTTGATCTATATAAACTGTTTTACTGTTTGTTTCTGCATTATTTCAATTATTTGGCTAATCTGAACAGATCCCATTTAGTTTGGACTAGCGGGATGCTACTGTACTTTGGTGTTAAAATAAAACAAACACAATACTCTTACTACTGAACTTATTTATAAATGTAAGCATTTGGAAAATTGTATCTAGATCAGTTAATTAACTCACAAAATAAAAGAAATTTTAATTTGTACAGTATAGTATTTCAGATTGGCAAAAAGGCTTATTGCCAGGGGTGTAACTACAGGGTAGGTAGAAGAGGCACTTACCTCCAGGCCCATCAAGTTGAAGAACCACTTGACTGGATTTTTTTAATGATCAACATAGTAACTTAATATAAAATTTATGGAAGATATTTATTTACCATCTTGGAATGTAAGCAAAAAGCATTTAGCAGTTTAAAGTCTTAAACTTGCATATATCTATCTAGTCTATGATGAATTTTCTGTATATTGATACTTGCAGTAGCAGTATGCAAAAATTTATTCTGATTTGTGATCTAGGTACTATATAGGGAAGAGCTCACTTGTAACTGTTTGCCCCTGTGCCCATTAATTTGAAGTTACAACACTACTTATTGCTTTAGATTCTATATTTACCAACATGCACATTATCCCAGGAGAAATGGACAAATGTATGTAAATTCTAATTTGCATAAATATACCTGAACACCTTTTCACTTTTTTCAAATCACTAAATTAATATAAATGATCAAATTATTTCTAAAAATTTTCCAAAAATAAATTTAAAAATATATATCACATTTTTTTATTTTAATAGAAAAAATTAATAAAATTATTTATGAAACTGATTAAGTTTATTTAACTTGTTAGTTAAGTAAGTATATTCACATTGTATAGCACATTCATCACTTGCATCTATGAATCACTAAAGAGTAACAAAATCAACCTGTGACAATTATTTAGGCTTGTTTGTTTATATGAACATTTTATATTGAAAAACATAAAAAATATTCATATTTTATGCAATTTTTATAAAATTCAAAAGCATACAAAAATAATATAAAGAAGTATAATCCAACTAGAAATTTTCCTGTCAAGCATGACGGAGATTGAAGAATTGAGAAGAGTAGAGATTTCATGAAATTTAGAAAAGAGTAACTAATATTTCTACAAATTAAGTAGGTTATACAATTGATGTGCTCTAATACTTTGTAAATAACAGATTGTTATTTCTGATTGGATAATAGAGCATCATGTGGTCACTGTAGAAAGATTTTTTTTTTTTAATTTGTTATAGAAGTGACATGACGCAGTTATTTATTATTTTTTTTTAAGTTTAAATTTTAAATTTAATGAAGTAAGTTTAAAATACTCCATTTGCATTTGCCAAAATATTTAAAAATTGCAACTTAAGGGAAATTCCATTGTCAAGCATGAATTAAATGTCACTGATGCACTACAATGTAAATGCGATCACAGCTCTGAAATCAATAAAATGTTCATTTCATAGCTAATATTTCCACAAAATAAGTAGCCTACACTTTTTGTCAGAACATAAAATTAATATAAAATTTCATCTAGATTAGACAAAAACTGCAGGAGTTGTAAGGAATTCATACACACATACACACCTTTTATATTATTAATAGCTATTAGATTAAATAAGCTTAACCCAATATATTATCTAAAACAAAATATTTAAATCTTGTTGTTAAGTATGATTCTAGAAAATAAAATTATAAGGAAAAAGAAAATGTTTCTTAAAATTTCATTTTCTAGAATCATCTGAAGCTATTTAATGTAATAAATAGAGTTAACAAACATTTTTATGTGTAAGGGTTTATAGACTTTCTTGTTAAACTTCATTATAAAAGTTCATCAAAGTTTTTTTATATATAATAATTAATACTTGTCTTATTGAGAATTCTATTATAAATTTCATTCAAAACTAAACAAAATGATTATTTTGAAAATAATATTAACAGTTTGTCTTATTTCATTAGGAGTTAGACAGAATAACATATTCTTAAATGTTTAAAATAAGAAAATGTTTGTTAATTTTATTCAGGTTATACTTTTATAAATTATCATATAAAATTTTTAGTAAAGAAAATTTTAAAAAATGCATTAGTGAAAAAAGCTGATAGATTAAATTTTTAAAATTTTCTATATTAAAAAATTTGTATTGTAAGTTACAAAGATATAACTTGAATAAAATTATTAAACATTTCATTTATTACTAGCACTTAAATGTATATTATTCTGTCTGGTGAGTCAAAGATATTGCAAATATTTTCATCTAATTGTTATAATTGCTTAATAGTGAAACTTTTGAATCTCTAAAATGTGGTATTTTGTTAATTAACTGGTAGTGATTTTATATATTTTTTGAAATTAAAAATTCTTATTTATTAATTAATGAATGCAGAAAATTTTTAAAAATAAAATATCTGAAAAAATTTCTAATCTTATATAATAATGAATTGTTTCAAAATTTCAGATATTAAGGAAGGAGTAGAAGATACAGATGAAGTCAATAATTGTGATAATGCACAAAATGAAGAAAATGTTTCACATAATTCTAATGATGAAGATTGTAAAACTAATTCAACAAAGGATGCTAAAGAATCTAAAAACTCTGGCCCTCTAGTTCAAAAAGAAAGTAATAAAGAACATTCACATAAAGAAAATGTTTCATGTAATTCTAATGATGAAGATTGTAAAACTAATTTAACAAAGAATGCTAAAGAATCTAAAAACTCTGGCCCTCTAGTTCAAAAAGAAAGTAATAAGGAACACTCACGTAAAGAAAATGTTTCATGTAATTCTAACGATGAAGATTGTAAAACTAATTCAACAAAGAATGCTAAAGAATCTAAAAACTCTGGCCCTCTAATTCAAAAAGAAAGTAATAAGGAACACTCACGTAAAGAAAATTTTTTACATAATTTAAATTTTCAAAATTGTAAAAAGTCTTCACAAGAAAGTTACAAAGGTTCTAACAAGTACGCTTCATCAAATCAGAATGAAACAAAATCAGAGTATTCAAATGATTCCAACATTCAAAAAGTTAAAACAACTCCACCAGATATTGATAAAAGATGTGATAAGTATATCACTGCAAATCAGAATGAAAATGATTCAAATCATTTGCATAATTCTAACATTCAAACATGCAAAAATACTTCACTAGAAAATAATATTGGAGTTAACAATTGTAATCTTTTAAAGCAGAGTAAAATTAATTCAGGTGATTCTGTCGTTAAAAAAGTTAAAATTACTACATCAGAAAATACTAATAAATTTGCTAAATGTATCCCTGCAAATCAAAATGAAATTTATCCAGGATGTTCACATAATTCCAAAATTCAAAAATATAATACTACTAAATTAGAAAGCAATAAAGAATCTGATAAATGTATATCTATGAATAAAAATGAAATTAATTTGTCTGATGAAGAAAGTGTTTCATGTAATTCTAATCAAGACTGCAAAACAACACTTGCAGAAAATGATGAAGTATCTAATCAATGTAATGCTGTCACAATTGATAACAAAATTAATCCTGAATGTTCACATAAAGATAAGATTTTGCACAATTCACTTACTGAAACTTGTGAAACTGTTTCATTAGAAAGCAATAAGAAATGCACTTCTCCAATTCAAAATGAAAGTGAATCAGAATATTTAAATGGAGATGATATTTCACATGATTTTAATATTCAAGATTGTACAACTATTCCTTCAGAAAATAATGAGAAATCTAGCAAATGTTTTAATCCAGTTCAAAATGAAATTGATTCAGAAATTTCGTATAAAGAAATGGAAGATGAAATAATTAAAATATTGGCTCACATGAAATGCCAAACAGAATGTTATCAAATATTGTCACCAATTCCATCAACCCCAGAAACTTTTGATATAACTAATAAAAGGACTGAAAATAGAAAGAAGAAAAAGCGAAAATTTGAGAAACTTAAAAATAATGATGATGAGGAAACTAACCAATCAAAAATGAATGAGCATTTTGAAAATGTCAATGGTGAGAGAAGAGTAACTTTTGCTGATGAATTCCCTAATTCTAATGGAAATTTACATTCATTTCAGCAAGATGACAGTACTGATTCAAGATATTGTGATAAACAAAATCATGATGATGATAATTTAAAAGAATCATCACAGAATTTACAAGAATGTCCTTTTAAAGCAAATTTTTCTCACTGTCCCATTGATGGAAATTTTAAAATAAACATACGTTTATTAGATGATGCAAATAATACCACCATTGAAAATCATAAAATGACAACAATAAATATAGGTTTTAATAATTTGACAAAAGAATTCAGCATAGGATATTCAAAAGTTCCTTGTGTAGATCATAAATCTGATAGAATAGAAAATAATCATATACATTCTTATTGTAATAATAATTGTTCTATAAGAGATGAAAAAGTAAATAAAGTTCAGAAGTTACAGAATTATAATCAAAATAACCAACAGAAAAATAAGAATTTTTCAAGAGTTCCTAAGAAAAATACTTTTGATAAAAATGTTTCTGATATTTCAAATAATACATTTCAAGAAAATTTTAACGTAAGCAATAGCACTAGTTCTAGAAAAAATTTGCAGAAAGAAGTTCCTCTGAAAGATCATGTTGATTCATTGAATAAATCTTCAAACTTTACATCAGATTCAGAGATAGAGCAACATGAAATATTACAAGAAAACTATGAAGAAATTGATGATTTAATTACAAGGAACAGTTCTTGTAATATCACATCACAGAACAATAAAATAAATAAATTTCAAACAATTAATAATTTAAAATTGGATTCAACGGAAAGTCAGAAATGTTTGAATTTTGGTAAAAATTCAGACAAAAATTTTAAAGGAAGAGAAAATGTCAATGGATGTCAGACTAAAATACATAAAAGAACTGAAACAAAATTAAAAAATGTCAGCTTAAGAAGTCGAATTTTATCCGGCTTAAAAAGTAATAGATGTATCAAAAGCTGCTCTCTTTCTGTTTCATCCTCTAAAAAAATTAATAGCAAAACTACTGATATTACTTCAGTAAAACAAAACAAAATAGCAGGTGTTGAAATTGATACTAGAAGTGAAGCAACAGAATGTAAATCAAGTAAAATTAAATGTCCAGTGAATCTATCAACATCACAGAATAATACTAGTTCAGTGACATCAGTTTTAGAAGAATCTAATTATTCAAATATTCATAAGTTAGTAAATAATAAACTTACTGTAAATAATGAAAAATCAAAACTGACTCAGAAAAGAATATTAAGAAATAATAATAATGATTTAGATGTAACTGAAAGTAAACGGCAAAAATTAGATAACATCAATAAAAATGATACTGTTGCATGTGATTATTGGACAATAGGAAGCAGTTGGTTGGATATAGATGTGCATGCAAATCAACTTTTGCTTGAGATTGGTTCTTTAAATACAAATTCTGCAAACTGTAAGGATAAAATATTAAAAATTTACTATCAATTGTTAAATCCAAAGGTTATAACATCAGCAGATGTTTTTATTAAATCTTTACTAATATATTTGTCGAAGACAAGGAAGAATGCATTTATTGATTTTATAGAAGGCAATTGTTCTCCACCTCTTTTGACAAATATGGAAAGAAATTTGATTTTATTTATCACATTTTTAGAAAAAAAATCAAAAAATCATTTGAAACATATTGCACAAAGTTTGCAAACTGCACTTTTAGCACACGTTTTCACTAAAAATCATCACATCTTATTTGGATTGGCAACATTATGTCGTCTTTATGTAGGATTGTGCAAACAGAAAGGTGAACTAGAAAAGGCACGTGTATTTTGTTATGATCTCTTCATTAAGTTTAAAGAATCATCTATCTATCTTGTAAGTACTGTTGTAGGAGTGTGGCCAACAGTTCTAACTGGAAAAGCAAATAGTCCATTAGAAAAAGTATATGCTTACATATTATTTAGAGCAGGGAATAACCTTAACAGTACCCTTTATCAACAATGTAAATCTGTTCTTGAACTTAAATGTAAATTAAAATCTCCAAATAATGAAGATATCCTATCTTTAGGTAAAGAAATAATTTGTACAATAGAAGAACAAACAATAAATGAAAACGTTAAGCAAATATTTCTTGAAGCCCAAATGGCATTAGAATTACTGGCAATTTATTCACGTGATAAGTCTATATTAGAACAATTTTTCAAATTGCTTTTATCAGAATTTGAAAAATATCAGAAAAATTTTAATAATGATATTTCACAGACTAAGCTAGTGTTTATTACTAAAATGCTTGGAACTGTTAGTTTGCGTTGTAATTTAGGAAAAAACAATGTAGACATTGTTGAAAAAAAACTATTTGATTTATTAGATTCAAGTGCATCAGCAACTATAATTCAAGAATCTGCATTTGTTTCTTTAGTTCTTTTGCAGCCAAAATTGAAACAGTCTTGTATTGACATTATTTCAAAATGGTTTTTATCCCATCAAAGTGAACTAAGCAATGAAGTTAAAAACTTTATAGAAAAGCTTAAATTAAAAGATTTCTTCAAAAGTTAAGAATTATTTTCTCCTTATTATTATTTTTTTTAATTTAGTTTTCTATTTAAAGATATTTTGTTGTTTTATTCTTTGTTAAAAGTGTGAAAATTAAATTGTGATAACGTTTAAATATCTTTAATTTAAATTTCATGAGAATTTAGGTTAAAATGTCATGAAAATATAAAAAATTGTAAAAATTTATTAAAAAGTCATTTTTTGTAATATAAAATTTTATTTGAGGTCATTTTATTTATTTTAACATGTAAATTTTTCATAGGTTTACAAGTAAATCTGGTACATAAGTATGAGCGATGTAGCAAAGTAAAAAAAAAAATCTGTCATATTTATCCATTGTTAATGAAGTGTGATGTCAATTAGTGATGAAGCTGCTGCTCATGGATGGTATTAGAATTACTGGTAATACATTGCCTAAATTTGATTTTGATAAAATAATAATTTTTAAACTGAAATGAAAATGTAAGAACTTTTTTTACAACTTCTGGCAAAAAGTTTAAAATCACAAATGTTTAGATAAATTTTGAATATAATGATATGTGACACATCTGTTCCTGGGTAGTAAGGGTCATTTTTTAGTTGCTTATGCCTAAAAAGTATATAAGATGGCTATTTTTTTTCTCTCAGACTTTGCTCTTGTGACAAGGACAATATTTTGAAATGTATCTACTTTCAAGAACATTCATGATAAGATTTAATGCTGAATAAACTCTGAATAAGTTCTATAACTCTAGAATGTTCCAATACTATAAGTAGTAGTATAATACAGGGACATAAGCCCATCGGTTTAGTTTAATTCCTGCTGCCTAAGTGATTTTGATATTTAGGCTCAAACAGTGGAACTTGTTCTGTGAAAGTGTGCACATTGCAGATCAGAGAAAGTGTCACCAAACATTTTAGCTTCACTAATCAAGATGTGCTCTGCTTTTGTCACAATATGACTGGTATCTTTTAGTGCAATCAAAATCACCTGTAACCTGAATAAATGGCACATTAATGACAGCTTATCCAGAGCTTATCCAAAGCCTTGCTTGCTGCTCTGTAATGGAGACAAGTACCCATCTTTTCTGGCTCACTCAACGTACAGTACTGTACCTCTAGGGAGAATACAGCAGCATCAAGACCTTGCTATAAGCCTTGAAGTATGATGAATATGTTCTAGGAAGTTATTATGGTAGGTTCAAAATGGTGGTATTCCTGATGGGTCTCCAAGGTTGTTTTACCAAGTTTCCTTTCTATTTTTGTCTTTGGACAGCAGGACATCAATGAACACTACAACAGAAGGGACTGGACACATCAGGTCAAGTTCTCTGTGGGAAGGAACAATGTCCAGTGAGAGCACAACTGATAGACACCAAAAGATGCTGATTCCATTACTACACATCAAATTAGATGATGAAACAATTTGTCATGGTTCTTGGTAAGGAGTTGGCAGCCTTAAAGTCTCTCTAAACTCTATGGCAAAGGTCAAAGTTAGCATCTTCATGGGACTAAGATCATAGTTGGCACTAGAGTTTATGCTGCCCAGGACAAGACATGCATTTGTTGTCCCTTACCCTCCTAAATAAAATGAAAAAACATTTGTTTTGAAAGCCCATGCCAATTAGAAATGCCATACCTTGCTCTGTTAATCAATATGCAACTTGCACCCTGTAATATGATATAATTAAAAATTTTTAAATATTTTAAAAAATAATACACCAGAGAATTTTGTATAAATTTACGAAAATTTGCCTCTCTGGACAAATACCCAGTTTGCTCATATGGTGGTGCCAGCCCTGACTAAGATAAAGATTATTGTGTGTGTGTGAGGAATTTCCCAAGAAGCTCATTATGGTGGAGTAGGGCTCAGAACACTGTTATAGGGATTCAGGCTTCCTGGGCAATCACAAAACTAAGAACTATGGAGCAAATTAAAACTCTGACAAAGAACTATGGCAAAAAAGGACCATAGAATGTCCCTTAAAGTTTATTTCCTTAATGTACAATAAATTTAAGGAGAACATGGGAGTGTACCAGGTGAAGCAAGGTGAGCACTTCCACTATAGTAATGAACAACCTGTGAGCATAAACTGCATACAACTCATGAGATCCTAATATGAACTCATAGGTCTTTGGCAATGTAATTTTATTTTCCTGTTTTTTGCCTTATGTTGTCATGTAATCATAAGCTGATATTTATAACAAAGAAGAATTAAACTATACTAGACCTTTAAAAAGATGAGAATAAACTATACATTATTAATTTGCATATCATTAGCATATATCTTATTATTTTAGTATCTGTACTGGTAGTTAAGGAGTGTGTTGGTACTCAGCATGGTTAAAGCCTGGCTTCCTGGAATCTACAAAGTTCATTTGCAGCCCTTATCCAGAAAAGGCTGTACTAGGATAACTTGAATGCTACTACCAAGGATAGTATAAGGAGAACATGACATTTGGAGGCTGATTTGTTAAAGTAATTTACAGTATAATTATAAATCTTAAAAACCAACTCGTTTCTAAATCTTTTGTGGCCTATTTTAGAGACACTAAAATTTGCCTGATGTCTTTTTAGAAATAGGTACTGTACAGTACATTCACATCACTGTCTGATTACAAAAGCAATCTGAAAGGAATAATAACCATTTTCTATGCTTTTCAGGCTTAAACAATTAACACTTCCTACCCAAGAACAAAAAACAAATTAAAATTTGTTACACATTATAATACTTAAATGCAGAACAATTTTTGTATTTTATTATTATTATTGGATGAAAAGTATGTCATGCCAATCATTAAACTATATGAAAAACAAGATTGCCTAAAGTCAGTTAGCCATTATAAAAATTAAATTTCAATTAATTAGCTAAAAAATTTACAATTAATTCATGCTTCTGCTTATTTTGTAAAATAAAGTATCCTAAATTCACTTCATGATTTACGTTCATAAGTATTCCTGAAACATAGAAAAAAATATTAAGTTGTTCGGAAAGTAAGTTCGTTTTTTTTACCACTGAACGGATTAGTCGTATTTTTCCCGCCATTTTCATTCTAAACCATATTATTATTATATATTTTGACAGCTAGCATTTTAAGGCTTATTTGTAAAAATATTTTGTTTCATTTTGTGCAATTGTTTATTTTTTGTGTCCCATCAAACATGGAAGATCGAAAGCATCATTTTTGGCTTATTTTGCTTTTTTATTACCAAAAAATCAAAATGCTGTTCAAGCAAGGAAAAAATTGTGATACATGTATGGAGATGATGTGTTGACAGAACGACAGTGTCAAAACTGGTTTACAAAATTTCGTTCTGGCAATTTCAATATTGAAGACACACCACGTTCTGGATGGCCAGTTGAAGCCAATGAAAACAAAATAAAGGCACTGATTGAAGCAAATTGCCAAATAACGACACGTGAAATCACTAAGAGACTTAAATTTGTCAAATTAAACTGTTTATGATTACTTTGAAAGAAATTGGTTTCATTTCAAAGCTTGAAGTATGGGTTCCACGTGTTCTTAAAGAGAGATTCTCTCCTTGATGGGATTTTAAGGAAATTTTTTTGGAGCTTTTACCAGACAATTTAACAATTGATTTGAAAGTGTACTGCCATCGAGTAAACAAATTGAGTAATATCATCAAACAGAAAAGGCGGCCAGAATTGATCAACAAAACAGGTGTAGTGTTTTACCACGATAATATCAAATTTCACACAAGTTTGGTAACTCGTCAGAAACTGTTATAACTTAGATGGGACGTACTATCATGTTAACCATATTCACCAGATTGAGCACACTAGGATTATTACTTGTTCTGGTCTATACAAATTTTTTTAACTGTAAGACATTTACTTGAAATGACAATGTCAAAAATCACTTGGATCAGTTTTTTGTAAGCAACGATAAAAACTTTTATGAATGTGAAATCATGCTACTACCAGAAACGATGACAACAGGAATTTGACCAAAATGGTTAATATATAATTCAATAAAAAATTTATTTATTTATAAAAATATTGTTTTTTTTTCACGGAAAAAAACGAACTTGCTTTCTGAACAACCCAATAATTAACTGACTTTGGGCCATTTTGTATATGAATACGATGATTGTATTCATTTTCATTAATATATTAAATTTCCATAAACAGTTACTTTAATTAGAACTTATAAAGAATTTAAATTAAACTAAGCACTAGGAGGTCAAAGAAATAATAAGAGTAATTACAGATAACTTGAAATTTAAAAATGACATCTTATCAGATGTTTACAAATACATAATCATATAAATTAATATATTTATTGTAACCAGAATCAATTGGTGTAACAATAAACAATATTATGTATTTTATATTCAATAATAGCATAAAATTCATGATTGTTTACAATTTCTGAATGGTACACTGAAGTTTAATTGAACAGCTGTGATGAATTCAAATCTGTCAATGATTGTATTACATCAAAACCTTCAAACATATGTGAGGTCCAAAACGTCAAAAAGTTTGCATTAAAATTATTTGTTGTTAGAGTGAGAGAGGAAAAAAAATGTTTGTAGCTAGATACAGATTTTTGTTTGAGAACACAGAATGAAAGTAAAAAAAAGGGTCTTGAATGCGACTCAGATGCATTTTAAGTTACCGATCAGTATTGAGCTGGAGAGATTGAACTTTGACACCAGCGCATGGGAAGAAGAAAAGTTTGACAAAAAGGAAAACATTGCAATAAATCATTAGCAATCAAAATTTGTCAAGAAGAAAAGAGGAAATAATGGGTTAAAGGAAGAGGTTTGGGGAAGAATTCTATAAAATTCCTCGAATTTCAAGGTCAATCACACATTTTTCCTAAATTTGTTGATAATTGAACCTGTGTCTACTTGAATTCAGAACAAAATTGATATTGCTCCAACTATCTGATGACTTATCTGGTGCACAACTTTTTTGAGATACCAGCTGATTGCCTTATCATTACTGCCCTGGAGCTGCCTTCGAAAGTCTCTCCATCAAAAGATGAACGTCGAGTGGAAAGACTCTTGGATGACTTTTGTTACTTAAAAAGGGAACTTGTCATCTACTTGTGTAAGCAGATCCTTCATATCCAATAAATGGTTTTTTTTTGTAAAGTTGCCTTATATCTGAACTTCTGGCCCCACTACCCACATACAAAAGCACCCTTAATTATCCTGATGAGGGATTTAACAATTTCCCCTAGTCAGCTAACTCACACATACTAGTAAAAATATTAAAACTGTGTTTATCAAAATAAAATTATTCTATTTCTTATCAGTTTGTATAATCCTGAAAAATCCTTAATGTAAAAATAAAATTTTTTATGTTTTTCTCACATACTGTTGCACATGAAAATAATGTTCCAAAACACATTAATTAATCAAGTAATCATTTCTTTAAATATTCCTTTCTCTGAAAAAATTACTATACTAACATTTTCAATTAGAAAGGCTTCTTTTATTTTTATTAAGGAAAATTTTTGTTTTTTTATAATCCTAAATTTTAGCAAATTTTATTAGATTAAAGATTGTTCATTTCCTTAACCATACTGAAGTATTTCATCTTGTATGGAGGGCTTATAATTTAGGAAATATTTTAAGATATAAAACAGAGAGAAATTATTTGTAGCAAGAGAGTAAGACCATCATTATGTAAAATGTAAAATAGTTTGTTAGTCCAAACTTTAACAATAATTGTTACAGTAGTAACATTCAATACTTAGATAAACATGCCAGTGTATGTCCAAATATTGCTTGAACAAAAGTACAGTAAGGTTTATGATTCTACAGTTTATCAAATTATTTTTTATTAATGCAGGGAAAGGTCAGGAACACTAAAAATGGTGATGACTAGTCATATGGTACAATGCTTTTTGAGAAAGCCTTTTTTGTATATTCCTGTGTGAAATGTAGTCATGTGCTATGTTTATTAATGCCTACATATGTGAAAAATTTTCCGGGATTATCAATATCTTAAGCCTAAGGTTTATTATATGGTATTGTTTATCAAAATGCTTTAATGGAGAAAATTTACAAACAAAAAAAGAAAAAAAAAAGATTCAAGTACATTCAAGCTCCTTTGCTTACATAAACTATATTGAGTAAAAAAAATTCTATTGCCATTAAAACAAATTCACAAACTCTTATGAAATGGTAAGAAATTATTAGACTAGGCATAATATAATATAGAAAAGAGATGATTCTTTCTCCATTTTATGTTGCTGATTGTCTTTAGCTACATTGTATTATGGTAACTTAAAAAGTAGGGCTTTTGAAAAATAGAAGGAGAATGTCTTTCAAAGTTGGTGGGTGGTTTGAGAAGTTCTGACCAATAACCAGATGTGATTAAACTTTTTGCTGGAGTTGATTTCTAAGATGTGAATTTATTTCCTTTCCATATAACCAGGATACTGTCTATGTATCTTCTTTATGGCTCCTGATGATAATTGAAGTAACTTGAAACTATTTGAATCTTATCTTTGAATTTTTTCCCATCTAAATATTTTGTTATAGAATTTGAGAGAGTAAGTGTTTTATTAAAATGAGACTTCTCTCAATGCAATAATAATGGCTTGTAAGACTTTACAATATTAATTGTGAAACTTTGAAGTAAAAATCACAAGTATGGTATAATTTTCACAATCCAAATATATTTGCTATAACAGTCTGCTGATGGAATCTAATGAAATTTTTTTTTAAATCCACCACTGTAAAAAATGCTTTACTATGTAGAAGAGTCACGCTTAAACTATTTGAAATGGCTAAAAATCATGAAAATAGATATCCACTTAATCTGTTCTAAAAAAACATTTGCACACATTATTCTTGTTCCTGTGGAAAAAGATGTATTATAGTTGAAGAAGACCTTGGGACAAGAATATGTTAATTTAGTTTCTTTGTTGAACATTGTACAGACAGGACAGATATAATTTTCAGACTTGTGACCCCTAACTTCTCGTAGACTGGCCTATTAATTAATAATTATTTAACCTTTAAATTAATATCATTAGGACAGATCACAGGTTGGAACTTCAGGATGATTGTCCCAGAAACTTAAAATAATGAGTTAATCTATTAAATAATTGAAGACCTTGAAACAAGAACACATTATGTTTTAAATCTTTCTGTATTGTTACCAGCTCCATAATATTCTAAAGGAATTAATCAAGATAACTCCACCAGATGATGACATTTTAACAGTTTATGTTTATGTAAACTTTATATCCTCTCTCTATATAGATTATAGTAATATTTAATACAACAAAATATAAATTTTAGTTTGAAGAGCTATATATTTTTAATGATCAAAATATATAATTTTATACAGTTCTTATTCTTGTTGGAACAACAAGTTTTATAAGCAAAATTATGGAATATTGATGGGTTCCCTTCAACAGAAGAAATTGTTTCATGGTAAAGGGACCTATAATATAGAAATTATAGTCCAATTGTCAAATACATTTTGATTTTCATAGTCCAATATATACATTTGTATAATTTAAATCATATTACTTAATGACAAGAATATAGAATGTTTTAAATGTTCTGATGATGGATGTCTGAAAGCATTAGAATTTTTGTTCTTATTTATTATTTTGTTTCTTAAACTCCATTATGGTAAATATTTTTTGTTTTTAAATTTTTGGCATCTTTTTTATATTCTAAATAAACAATAGAGCTATGTTTCTGTTTTTAAATATTGGCATAAAGTGAAAAAAGTTTCTCTTTCACATTACTGATCACTTTGAACTAAATTTTAAAACAAACTTAAAATTCCCACAACTACCAGAGTTGTTCATTGAATGTCCACAGATGCTTGTAATGTAGACAACCTGAGATAAAGTCTGGCCATTCAGGGTCAAATCAGGACAAGGTACTTTCCACGAATTTTTTCATGGGCAGTCTGTCCCAGATATGTCAGGCCACATCCCTTACCACCTGGTTGCTCCTACCGTATACTTGGCTGAACCAACAATGGATCTGAAAAAAAGCCCTCTTAAACCATTAATCAATCTATCTAAGTTTTGAAACAAGACTGCTGGGAACACAGCGGTTGATCTGTATACACAATGGAAGTAAGACAATTTTGTTTCATTACTTTTTCATAATTTCAAACTGAGAAAGAATTACTTTTTATAATATTCAGTAGGCATCATTTACAGTAAAATATTCCAATTCAAAGCTTATTTTTCTGTTTTATTTATTATTATTATTATAAATTGTAATTGTATATTTCAGTGTATATTATTTAGTTGCTATTTTATATAAATTTTATTGTCTAAATTAATACATAAATGTAAAATTAAACATTTTATGTATAGAAAAATAACTGTTTTATATTTTAAAAAATTTGTATTTGAGCAAATGATTTTTACAAATTAACTACAGTATTACATTAAATTTTTTCAAATACTTGTAGAAAATATATATTTTTTTAAATACATAAAATTATACAAATAGTAGTTTAAATAATGTACAGCATTTTTATTCAATTTTATAACATTTATTCCATCATAAAATCCCATTAAATAATTTCTAATATTGAAAATATAGTTCAATAACCCAAAAGTATTAGTAATTAAATTAACAAACTAACAAAAATATATTATACAAAAAGACATTTCAACTAGTTGACTTTTTTCTAAACAAAATAAAATTAAGGCACTGATCAACATCAAAATAACTTTCCATCTCTAAACTTTATATTCAAATTACACAATAATTACTAAATTAGTTCAATTTGAGCTAGAATAAAACTCCATAATGAAATATCACAAGTTGTCAACACTTTCAAAAATAAGGTAGAGATGAAATAAAGAAATTAGTATGCCAAATATTTTAAATTTCATTTGCAAACTTTATGACAATATTACATTTAAAATTATTGCACTAATTTATATAATTTCAATATCTTAATCTGTCATCATTTAGAATTATAACATCTTGCATATCTTTTTTTTTTTTTTTTTTTATCAGATACATAGGATGCAAACATTACTACAACTGAATACAAACATTAAAACACTACTGCTAATATTAAATAAATAATAACATTAATTACAAAATCTTGAAAACTCAAACTATGTTTTATTAGAGTGAACCTCCAAATATTAAAAATTAACAGCTGGATGGATGGTAAAGACTACAATAAGGAATTGGACTACCATTGTAAAGGACTTGGAGTTATCTCATCTCAAGATCTAAGATCATTTCTATTCTTTCCAAAAATAAAAATATTAATTAATTAATTAAACATCACATATTTTAGAATGTATAATGTTTAAAGTTTTCATTTTGAAAAGAGTTTACACAAGCTTTGCTAGTTCTAGTATTTAAGAGATTTATTCTAATAAATCTCTTAAATATTAGAACTAGCAAAGCTTGAACAGTAATTTACTTGGATTTTATCTTTAGGGTGTAAACTCTTTTACATTCAAACTGCACACACACTGTGAAAAAATGTGTTCACTGCATAAACACCATCTGTTGTGCACCTAAGTCATCTCTTTCATATTTATGTATTTTAATTGCATATTTGGTTATATATATATAACTCTTCCTATTAACCCAAGAATAGTATAGAAGCAATGAAGCCGATAAAGAAAGTTGTATTGATAATTGAGATAAAAAAGGAATTTACCACAAAAGCAGTACATACATACTAGATCTGGTGGCTATGTTTAAGATGCCAAAGTCAACAGTGTGCACAATTCTTAAGAACAAAGAAACAATAAAAGCAGCAAATGTGGCTAAAGATGACCTTAACCTCTCCCAGAGACTGCATGTTATTGAAATGGAAAAACTCTTAGTATTGATAAATGAGAAGCAATTAGTTGGTGATATCATCTCCAAGAGGATTACTTGTGAGAAAGCCAAGCAGCTGCATAGTGATTAGCAATTTTCATTTTATTACACATTATTTACCTATTTTATTTATTGTTTTCATGTTTAATTTATTATTTAGGGCATTTAACTATGCTATTTTTATCTTAAATTATGTGTAGTTGCTGCTTACATCTATGAAAATGGGTATTGCTTAGGATCTAGGAACAGATTAATTCACTTTCTATTATTTCTATTGGGGAAAATTCATTCAGACTTTGAATGGCCTCCTGAAATTAAATTTGAAGTGTGATGCACCACTGTATTGAGAAATACTGTATTTCTATAAAAATAGAATATTTTAAGCACTTTTTGAAAATGTATGATTAGCAATTAGTTACACAATACAATAAAATATATTTTGTTTTACATACAGTTGACAAAATTTAGTATACTAATTTTATATAGAATTAATTAGTATAAATTTAAAATAATCTTGATTAAATTAATAAATTAAGGATTTTCATTATATGAAAAAATACTTAATTTATTATAATGAATTTTTTATGAATTATAAAAGAGAATTATAGCAATAAATTATCATGAAATGCTGAAAAACTTAATTGTAATATAAAATTTCATTTACAATTTTAATAAATAAATAAATTTTTAATTAATA